>NC_132880.1:9603132-9883132 GCF_030463535.1 Salminus brasiliensis | reverse complement strand
ACACAGGGCTAGAATGCTCATGCAAGCATTTTCTTCTCTGTGTGTGAACAGAAATATGTTGAAAAGTTGAGAAAGGGACATATGCATTTTTAAAAATCCAGATATGTGTGGACCTTAGATGTTATATATCAAATTTAGTTATATCCTATCAGGGTCTTGGACTATGGAGATATGCAAAGTTTGACCAAATACACTTTTTCATGACAGACCCTCTTCTCCAGAGCAAGAGAGACTGTACTTTTGTTACAGTGGTATTTATATGTGGCATTAGAAGTCTTTCCTCAAGGAATCTTATTGGGATAGTATGGTGTTCTTGTTTGGGTGGACTATCGAACACCATTCTGCCACATGGGGGGGTGATGGTGCTATCCACTTTCCAATATACTTAACAAATGTAAACCTGAAGGCACTGTTAGATTACATTTCTTCAGCAATACACTAATGGCACTTTCAAGGGCAAAGGGGGTACCTGCCCATATTTTTGTCCATGCAATTATACAAACAGCAGAGTGCATTTGTATGCTTTGTTTAGAGTCAGATGAGTCAACTGAAGGATTACAATGGAGATCTCCATGGAGACCAATTGCTCTCATCCCCATCAGCAAATAAAGGGGCCGGCCATGGTGTCAGTCAAAGGTGCCTGAGGACAATGGTCCGGCACGTGATCACAACACCCCAGGAACCATCGCTGCCTCGGCCCCAACACATTCACAATATATGCTGAAAAAAGCAAGAGTGCATGTAATAAAACGGACATATTTACATATAAGAATGTCTGGACTGAACTGCTTCTTCTTTATTGAACATTTTAACCAAAGGGGTTCCACTGTTGTTCCTTGACCATAAGTGAATGAATTCCTTTCCAGTATTAAATAAAGCCATTTTCATAAAGACTGTCTTTCAGTTTCTATTACTGATGTTAAATGCATGATAACTGAAACTAATGGTCATCAAAATGTGTGGCTAACATGTTTGTTTTTTATTTATTCTGTGTAGCATCTCATAAATAGTTCTAACAAACAAAAAACAGCTGGTCAGTTCCTGATGCCTGCCTTCACATCTGCAGCAATGAGTGTGCTTTAACAATGGCTTGAACATCAGGCTCAGGATCCCAAAAGGAAAGCTGTCAGTTCAGTGTTGTCCCTGTGGATTCAGCAAATAATCAATAATTCAAATGCTGGTGTGAAACGCTCAAGCAATCAGTGACGCCTATGATCTGATTTCAGTTTCCTGTCCATCACAGCTCAAGCTTAGGGCACCGAAGGCATTGTTCTTCATTTTGCACAGCTGACTTAGATACCATGAGGGAATGGACATATGGGCTACGTCCTAATTGACAGAATTGAGGGCTCACTCATTTCATTGTTTTGAGGTCTGCAGCTATTGTGTTTGACAGTCCTACCTGACATGTCTTCCTCAAATGGGAATAATTTGATGTTGGCTAATGTTTTTAAGGCAAACCAACATTATGTCACAACAACAAAGGACTTACTCCTGGGTGGTTATGCTGGTAGCTCTGCATTAGTACAACAGGTTATGTAACCAAGAAATTAAAAACATAGAATGCTTTCAGTAAATATTCGGTCAATAATGGAATACTCCGAAACCTGAATGTACCTGTAAATATTCACAGTTTGGCAAACTAGGTTCTCCTAATGGTGCTACTGATGACATAAGCAAATATGAATGAGAGACCAAGAGAAAAAAAAACAAACAAACAAAAAAGTACTGTTTAAAGGTGGAATAGGAGGGAACATTCTGGAACAGTGTGGATGGAGAAGAACATTCTAGAACATTGTGAATGGGAAAGAAACCTCAATAGCAATACAGACAGTGTAAAGTCTAGAACAGTGTGGTCGAGAGAACAGGGAAGAGGATATTCTAGAACATTGTGAATGGGAAAGAAATCTAATTAGCAATACAGACAGTGTAAAGTCTAGAACAGTGTGGTCGAGAGAACAGGGAGGAGGATATTCTAGAACATTGTGAATGGGAAATAACATTCCAAAACATTGTGATTAGAGAAGGACATTCTGTAACAGTGTATAAGGGACATTACATTCTAGAACAATGTGAATGAACTTTTTAGAACCATGTAAAAGAACATGCTAGAACAGTGTGAATAGAAAGATATTCTAGTGAGTAGGAGATTAAACAAGCTGTGTGTGCACAGTTGAACCCCTGTGTAAGTAATGGGTGCACCTTAAAGTAGTTTAATTTAGTAATTAAAGGGGTCTGGATACATTTGGACATATAATGTAGACCCCAATATAAGCCATACATTTGCTTTTGGAAATACAGTATAAGAATGAGAGATCAGCAGTAAAAAGGAATTACAGGTTCAGCACCTTGGACAGCGCGGTTCCACATTCAAGTAAAACCTCATGTAAATATATGGTTAATAACCCTGGTTGAGAACCAGTGCGTAAGTCAACCAGTCAGCCAGTTAGCCATTTAGTTAGTCAGCCCATCAGTTAGTTAGTCGGTCAGTTAGTCAGACATTCATTCAGTTAGTCGTCAGATGCTCAGTAAGTCAGTCTGGCAATCAGCCATTCAGTTAGTCAAGCAGTCAGTAGGTCAGTCAGTCAGTATGTCAGTGAGTCAGTCAGTTTGTTAAAAAGTTATTTAGTCAGTCAGGTAGTCGGTCAGTCAGTTAGTCAGTCAGTCAGTCAGTATGTTAGTTAGTCAGTCTGGCAGTCAGCCATTCAGTTAGTTGTCAGTTACTCAGTTAGTCTGGCAGTCAGCCATTCAGTTAGTCAAGCAGTCAGTAAGTCAGTCAGTCAGTAAGTTATTTAGTCAGTCAGTTTGTTAACAAGTTATTTAGTCAGTCAGGTAGTCGGTCAGTCAGTTAGCCATTCATTTACTCAGTCAGTTAGTTAGTCAGTCAGTCAGTCAGTATGTTACTTAGTCAGTCAGGTAGTCGGTCAGTCAGTTAGTAATTCAATCATTTAGTTAGTCTGCAGTTACTCAGTTAGTCAGTCTGGCAGTCAGCCATTCTGTTGGTCAAGCAGTCAGTTAGTCAGTCAGTCAGTCAGTCAGTCAGTTTGGTAGTTATCAGTCAGTACGTTGGTCAGTAAGTCAGTGAATCAGTTAGTTAGTTGGTCAGTTAGTCAGTCAGGCAGTCTTTTATTTTTTAAATGTATACATTTAACTACAGAAGATAACATGTTCTCCTTTGGTTAGTTAGTGCGCATAAAGCAAGTTTTTGTGATCAAACATAATTCACTACCATTTTTTTCCCATGAACCATAACCAGGTTGAACCACAACCAACTCTGTCTGGGAAACTGGCATGATTGTGTTTAAGTTCGAATGTGTAGGTGGGTCAAATACTTTAAAATCAGTCAATTCTAGCACACTTCATTCTGCTAATGAAGGTTTCCTGATGTCAGGATTAGATGGATCAGATGAATGTGGATTTAGGACTGCATGAAAATAGACCTCCAGGAGCAGGGTTGTGACCACTGCTTTATTGAATGTTATTGCCCCCTGCTGGTAGCACGACAGCACAACATGAGAACCCATTTAAAAAATATTTACACTTTGTGGTAAGTTGAGTTGTGAAAGACAGGTGGTCAACCGACAATGCTGTTCTTTCACAATATTGACCAAATCCTGAATGTATTCATTCTAACAGTACTGTATTTAAAATGTAAGTAAGGGCCGCTACTTATGTTTATGTCTGTAAATAGAATCAGGTGTGCAAGGCATTGCCAAATACACACATTCTCAGTTTACAGGCTGTTTTAGCCATTGCTGTTTTACCATCCTAGTAACTTTAGCATTTTTTAAACTTAACATAACCTTGCTGTTTAAAGCCCCTAGCCGTTCAGGAATACGTCAATATTGTAATGAGATTTACACTTATTATATTTACACAAATTATACATCGGCGTAGAATAGGTGTAGGGTATGAGTGTAACAGTAACAATATATATAATGCAATATAAGTCATACATAAGCAAGTATTCAGTTTGAGTGTAATTTGAATAACACTTTGCTGTCTCCAATCTCTGTGGTGATGAGTGAAAAGCCACTGTTCCCACTAGATGTCCCCACATTACAGTAGATGTGATAATTTACCAAGGTGTGAATGTAGATTGTATTCAATACGAAAATGTCCAAATAGGCCTCACATACTGAAAACTTGCTTAGTAAAACAAACCCAATGTAAATGTCAGGTTTAACCATTAAACAAACACATTGTAGAAGAGTTGTGAGGGTGTTTGCAAAGTCTTGGAAATGCTTGTAAACTACATGTTGCCATTGAATTAAAATTGTTAGGCCTCAGTTGCTTACATTCTCATTTAAGTAAAAAATATATTACATTGCAAGTTCATAGAATTGGGTAATGGTATGTCCCTTCCAATATCCAGCGACTACTGATTTTTCCCCAGCAATATTTTGGATCAAAAATTTAAATACAACGGTCCTTTCGTACCTAGTGGTTCTGTACTACAAGTCCTGCCTCCCTAACCCACATTAATAACAGGATTGGCTTCGCAGTTTACATTTACATTTGTGGCATTTAGCTGACGCTCTTATCCAGAGTGACTTACAACATTACTCATATTACAGAGGTGGGCCAATGTAGTGTTAGGAGTCTTGCCCAAGGACTCTTATTGGTGTAGCACATCATTGTTACCCAGACCAGGAATCAAACCCCAGTCTCCCAGGTGGTGTGGTAGCTCACTGGCAGGTAGTGGTGTTATCTGTTGCGCCAGTTTCTTGCTAACATGTGAGAGGCTGTGGTTGCAAGAAAGCCAAAGTTCTGTCAACTAGATGTAAACATAAGCTGAGTGAGAGATGCCATGCAACAGCTGTGTGCTCGAAAATCACATTTATCCACTCTTCATTCATTCATTAATTCAATCCTAGGTACATACTGTACATATTTTCAAAGCCATTAACACCCCATACAAATATTTATGTGTGCTCTGACATACAGCATTACTCACATTAATCTTCTCACCCACACTATCTTTGGTTCAAAGGAAAAAACATCTTTATTAACATGGTTGCACAGTGGCAATGCAGGTAGTGTGTCACACAGCCCGGGGTTGTGGGTTCAATCAGTCACTGCCTGTTGAGGAGTTCGGTGTGTTCTTCCTAAGGTTTCCACCGGGTACCTCCTGCCTCCCAAAAAATCCACATGGCAGGTGAATTGGCTGTGCTAAACTGGTGAAGTGTAAGAGTGTGAACGAATGCTTGTAGGTGGGACCCTGCAATGGATTGGCTGGCAACCTGTCCAGAAGGTCCTGCCTTGTGCCCACTGCTTCTGGGTAGGCTCCAGACCTACTGCAACCCTAATATATGGGTTTCTAACATCCACCTTACATTGTATTTAACATGACTAGATATATCAACACAGTTTAGTGCAGCTTGTATTACCAAAGAGGAAAAGTGCAGTGAACATGCAGGAAAAGCACGCCACAACTATGCTGACATGCGTGCATGAGAGTAATTCCTCTGTACAGCCACTATTTTACAGTAACTGAATTTGAGCGGAGCGAACAAAGACATAACAATATAATTCACAGTTTGGATTCAATAATCTTGAGTGTGGTGTCTGTGGGGTTTCAGGCGTGGGTTTAAATGCTGCCTTTTCATGCTATGGCACAGCAAACCGATTACCACCCCCACAAAGATAATCCCATCAGTGGTTATCGGATACGATGTAGGAGGACCGGGATCATGAATTTTGTTGATAATTTTTTTTTTAAATGGCCACATCTGAAAGCCCACGGTGCCATCAGGGCTGTGGGTGGTCATCATTACAAATAGCTCTGAGAAACCCAACTACACTTGTTTTCTTATCTAATGCAGGCCTGTGGGGAAAAACAGTGATGCACTGAAATGATGTGATTCAAATGAGCACATAGTTTCCACATAAATAAAATAAATGATGTCAGCACAGTTAGGTGTTGGGTAAGTGATAGAAAAAGAATTGCATATAGTATGTTTTTTTCATCATCTACAATCATGTGTATGTAAAATAAATGTCCCCAAGCCACAAGCCTGCAGTCACAGTCTAGAAGAGAAGTCATGTTTGCTTAAGTGCAATTTATAACCCTGTTAGATATATTTGTAAATGTTTCGAGTGTAGGAGTGGAAGGCAAATTTTTATTATTTATTTTCGCAGCAGCAGCAGCAGTGATCATTACAAAAGAAACACTACTTGAGCAGTTCTTTATGGCAACCAGTGCACATACCTTCTACACAAACTTTCAACTGTATGTACCTAAACTCTAAGCAGCCATTCAGTGACAGTACAGCAGCTTGCCAGTAGTAGTGAGAAATCATCTGCACTCTATAAGAGGTCACTTTGACTGAATGCTGAACGTGCTTTTTGGAAGATAAGTGGCTACTCTAAGTTAAATGATCACTCAGTGTGTGCATTGTATGAAAAGCTAAGTGGTTAATGTTAATGTTGGGTTTTAAATTATGCAACGCTTGTGTATGCAGCAGCATCTACGGACAAACGTCTACATGTATCAGAAATGTGTCCAAAAAATCATTCCAGCTGTCCAAGGTTCTGGATGGGGGTGCAGATGGACAAGGTTTTGGGAATTGACATTTATGTAGAACACTTTAAAATACCATTAGGAATTTGTTAGATAGAAACCATTGTGTTAGATAGGAACCATCATTAAACTCACACAACACAATTATGAACCATCAGGCATCTTTACAAAACTAGCTTGAATCAACTAAAGCCTACAATGCTGTGTGTGTGTGTGTGTGTGTGTGTGTGTATTTTGTTCAGCAGGGAATGTCTGAATACTTTAGACACATGGTGCTAGTACGGTAGCTTGTCTCATTCGGTAATGTCCCAGATTACAAGCAGATTCCTAAAAGCAAGGTTGATCACAGGAGCGCGCGTCCCCGCGTCTCCGTGTCGCGCGCCTCTGTAGCTCCTCCTCCGAGCATCGGGAACATGATTTATATCGCGCTCCCGCGACGGCCAAGGAGAAGTAACGTTAGAAGCCGGACTCTCGCCGCCAAGCCTTCCGCACGGCCGTCGGTACACGGTTTGGATACGGTGTGATCGAGGTGGCGATTTCTGCCGGAGCGGTGGGAGCGGACGAGAGATGGCAGGTCGCTCTCAGCCGAGTCCGTCTGGAGAAACAACGGTGCCGGACGCGCTGGAGCATGTGATGGAGCAGGGGTCGCACTCCGGCTAAGCCTGTGATATTATGCTGCTTTGTGGCGGTCCGTTTGTTTTTATCGACACGCAAAGAGGCTTCACATGAAGTCGAGATTTTCGATGCATCCAGATTTGGCCGAGTTGTGACGTCGACGTCATTTTCGTCGTGGAAGAGGAGCGAAGAGTGATCCGTCAGCTGAAAGTGGTCAGATAGCATCAGTGCACTGCTCGGAGACGCAGAAGTCCTCCTTAAATGTGCGCAGTTTGATCGCTGGCTAAGTCGCGTTAGTTTTCTGCTACGCTTGTGTTGAAGAGGCCAACATCGATCGATCCCAGCTGACCGCTAGCTCTCACACTACAACAACTGTTGTAGGAGCGTCTGGCGTCGGATGGAGGTCGACGACGTCGAGTTGACCTGTTTAAGGAGGCTGAATTTAGGCGGATCTAACGAGCGAGGAGCCAAAAGTGTAGGAGTTCAGTCCGAGACGAGATGATGATGATGATGAAGTAACGTTAGCTCGGGTTAACTTAGTTAGCTAGCTCGGCTGCTAGCTAGCTAGCTATCTATCTCCTCAGTAAACAACACCACTGCGCGGAGCATAAAGGAGCATGGACGTTTTTGCGGGCATAAAGAAAACACGAAAACACAAGATGCTAAAAAAAGGAGGATAAATGGCTTGTGAAGAGACCGTTTTTGCCAGATTAACTGCTTATCGAAAGAGTGGTTGAAATTATTGGTGACATTTCGTGCACCGTTGTGAAGCTAACGGACACCAGCTAATACAGATATGAAGTTTGGCTTTGTCGGTTAGAAACTTGGCAGAGATGGACATTTCTCAACAAGACGTCTTCTCGTCATGAGAAGCCGAGACTTGGCACACTTTGGCTTTTGAATCACCGCAGTGTTTTGGTTGAGCATGAGGCCAAGTCGTCAAAAAATACGAACACCGAGCGCCGAGTTCATCTTCAGTGACCGCCATAGTAGCCGAGTCTACCTGACCGCTCGCTAGCTATAGTCCCCAGAGTCCACAGAGATGACCAGGCTGCGCAAGAAAGCGTGTGTGGCCCTTTTCCTGTTCACGCTCTTCATCTTCGGGACCATGATGGGCTTGAGGACCCTCAAGCCCAGCGACGGCTTCTCGGACCTCGCTCCGGGTATGGAGATGGTGCCGTTCGCGGCAGAGAGATCCGAGAGGCGAGCCGAGCCGGACAGCGAAGTGGCCGACACCAAAATCGTCTTCTCCAACTCCGGCCACGAGCATAGCATCTTCTACGACATCCACATCTTCTACTATCTGTGGTACGGCGCGCCTCAGACGGACAGGGGCTACATCCACTGGGACCACGTACTGGTTCCTCACTGGGACCCCAAAATAGCGGCCAGTCACCCTAAAGGCAGGCACAGCCCACCCGAGGACATCGCTTCTAGCTTTTACCCCGAGCTCGGGCCATACAGCTCCAGAGACCCTAACGTGCTGGACTCTCACATGGCCCAGATAGAAGCTGCTGCTGCAGGTTGGCTCATGTTTGTTTGTTTGTTTGTATTATTTATATATATATATATATATACACATACATACACACATACATACATATATACGTGTGTGTGTGTGTGTGTGTGTGTATATATATATATATATATATATATATATATATATATATATACACACACACACACACACACACACACCAAGAAACCTTCAGTAATCTAATTTTTTCGTATATGCTACTGTATTTCGTTTCATTTTATATAGGTTAGTATAGTATAGATTAGGTCCACACACTGAAAATACACTTGAAAGAAGATTAATTATGCTTTGCTGTTTAGTTAATTAATTGTCTTATGCCTCATTATTAAGTATATACAATTAACTACTTAAAAGGATGATTAACTGAGTAATCTTTTTCCATATTAATGCTGAACAAGAAATTAAACTATACTAAATAGCAAACCAGTCAAATATGTGTGCATCAGTCTTTCTCTGTAAGGAACTTAAAATATGCAACAACAAAAAAATGACACTCATGACAGCCCTAGTGGACACAGATGGACAATGTCAGCTCTGCTCCAATTTTTTTTTTCTTTCGGAAATGGTAGGTGTGGTAGTGTTGTCCTGGTACCCACCTGGCGTGGCAGATGAGCATGGAGAGCCCACAGAGGATCTGGTGCCTGCCGTTATGGATGCTGCCCATAGGCACCGTATCAAGGTAACTGGTGAGAAATGATCTAATCTTTTTTCTATTCTAATCTATTTACTAAGACACTTGAGATGTATTAAGATCATAGTGCTGTTCCAGTTTCTTTGCCCTTGTTTTTTGCTCTTAAGCACAGTCAAATCTGCTAGCAAACAAGTTACAAACCATTATAAGTATCTGGTTTTAAGTGTTTTAACATCACCAGCAAAATTTAAAAAGCACATTTTTGGAGGGGGGAAATGAGTTATGATACTCTGTGTCGATAACAGCCAGTCTTCATTCAACACAGTTAACATATGAACATAAATCTACTAAAAATCTTCCCGTTTTAACTTCACTAATATTGTCATCTCAAAAACAGACTATTACTATTCATAATATATACTATTCGACCCATTCCCACTAAATGTATAAAGAGTTTTTAATGAAGAGCAGTTTTAACAGTGGAACAGAGGTTATTTGCATAATAATTTGAATCTGTTTACATACATAAAAAAGCATGGCAACAAAAACACAAGTGGCTATATAAAATAGAATTACATAAACATCATTATTGGACCTCTGGAACTAGAAGAAATACAAATAATCATAATGTTATATGATGTTTATTGTGTCTAGCTTATCTGACATCTCCTTGTTCAGTGTTTTGTATTTGAGAACTGCCAAGCATTCAGGTTCTTGGAACACTACAATTATTAATGCAACGCTGAGTTTGGCCCAAATCAAATCGGTCTGTCCCAAAGACAGCGTAGGAAAGTACTGACTGGTTTCTGTTGTCTGAACCTCCTAATTGAGCTTCTCTGCAGCCCTGCCCCAAGGCAGAGCTGTGGCTGTGCTGGCTTTAAAAGCCTCCAGCATCCTGATTTATTCCCCTCATCAACCTTGTGCATTATTCAGGGCAAGAGCTGCTATCTGTATATGCTTTCTCCTTCATATTCTCAATGGGGAATTTGAAAGCCCTTTAAAAGTGTGGAGTTGCAAAGAAGTTCTTCTGTTTAACTTTCTTTGAGGTTGATTGTTTACAATGATAAAAGAAAGGAGGGCAGATTTTGTTTGGTTAGGATTGTTTTGCACTAATAGCAAAAAGCTCTTCATATGCATGCATTTGGATACAGCATTTGCAGCATTGTCCAAATTATAATCTGCTGGGTAATCTGCAGATTTATTTTTACAGTTTTGTCAAGAGCACAGATGATAAACAGAAATAATGAGGGGTAATGAAAAAAATAATAATTGACAATACATCCCCTTGCTATACATTTTACTGTTTTATCTAAAATTCATATTTATGGTATTTTTGTCTTCATTTATGTATTCTGCTATATAACAAAGTCAGGATGAAAATATACAGGCCAGCAATGAATCACTCAAGCTTTAACATGGTTTTAAAGTGGGACAGATTTAATTAAATGCATTTTATTATGTAATACACAGAATATTAAGAGAATAACCAACCTTTGCTCTGATGACACTAGAGACTGTGTGGCATGGGCTGTATTAGGTGAGGTAAGGTGTTCATTATAGAGATTAACTGGTCTATAATGGTACTTCAGTTGCTCTGTACCACTCGCCAAAGTCTTCAGCCCCCTCTGACACCACTGTTATGCCATTGGGAGGCATTCAGTGTGCAAGAGGTCCATTCTCAGTACATCTTCACTATGGCGGCTCTAGAACATGCCACAAAACTTGCAGTTTCTAAGATACTACCACCCTTCACTCACAGTCACGGTCATATTAGAATATTATGTGCACACTGGTTAGGAATGCACTCTGCTCAGGGTGTCACAGATAGCATGTGACAGGGTTTGCTCCACATCAGTTAGTTGTAGCAATGTGTAAATTGATAGTCATGGGCAAAGGATGCGATTTCACAGATATCCTAAAAGGACATGGTAATAGGGTACTGGGCAAAGGTAATGGGATCTCGGAAACCGGGATGTTCATGGGATGTTCTACAGCTGCCATAGTGCAGATGTACCGAGAATAGACCTCACACACTGAAAGATACAGCGCAATTGATGCGCCACAGTAGACCATTCAATAATGAACCCCTTCAATCACCTAATACAGGCCATACCACAACATCTCGCTAGTGTCATCAGAGCCAAAGGTGGTTATTCCTGCTGTCAGGTAGGCGATCATAATATTCTGATATGACTGTATTTTTGCAGTGTAAAACACAAGTGTCTTTACATGAGGTGATAGTGGTCACGATGACTGTGGCAAGGTAGTAACCAGAAGAATACCTGGCTGTGCTCTTGGACATTGTACTTCAACCCCCCCCCCCCCTTGCCCCATGTAACACAGCTCTGCTGGTGGTGCTGTGCTGCTTTTAGACTGGCTGTAGTCAGACAGCAAAATCAATAGTTTTGCTTTAAGTACACCAATAAAATATTTTTAAAAAGGAGTAAGTGTATTATACTGTGCCAGTACAAAATCTGAGTGCCTTAATGTGAGCATGTTGCCAAGAAAGCGTTAAGGGACTAAAGGGAGTGTGGCTGAAACTCCTCTAACGTTACTGTATCTGACATCAGAGAGAACCTAAAACAAACAACAAAAAAATACTAAACACATTAGCACATCATCCACTGAGGAGAAACTGTTTGACCAACAACTGCATTGCATTAATATAGCCATGGTCTTTTTGTCTTAACTGTGGTTAATAACCCAATCAGTTAAAATCCACTGCTATGGGTCCTCAAATGTCAAACTTTGCCAGAATCTTAAAATAAAAGACTACTGAATTTCAATCAGCTCCCATCACATTGCCTTTTGTTTCCTGCCCATAGAGGTGAATAGAGGGACATAGCAGAGCTTAGAGGATGAATGAGAGTGCAGCGTCTCATGCTTACGCAACAGCCTCTACATCTCATGCCAGCCCCGAGGGCCATGCCTCATCCTGTGTGCCAGCCAAGACACTTAAAGGAATAGAGCAAAGAGACCACGGCAGATCATGTTATAGGTTCCTGTCTCTGAGGATCTGTCCATGTTTATATGTAAAAAAAATAATAATAATAATGCGACTTCCATTCATCCAACTCAATAAATGCAAGAGCATTTCGTTGAGACATTGAAGAAATGCTATCAGACACTAAGCAATGCTATAGTTTTGGTTTGTTCAGAGTTTGGCCTACAGCAGAGCACTACCTCCTATTATTCCAGGCAAATTATGCTCTTTAAGATGTTTGGGTCATTTGGATTTGTATTTGCAGTCCCCCTGCAAAAGGGTGAAACCCTTAAGCTTGCTGTAAACTGTGATCAAAGCAACACAAGATCCTGCAATAATATCTTGGCCACATTTTAAGGCAGACAGTAAAAAATAATTTATGTTCTCAAATGCTGCTGGAGGTTTGTCCTTCAGCAAAAAATGGGCAGCATTAACCGTAAGAATGGTATGCTTCTGAAAATTACGATATGCTGCTCTCTCTCGGTGGCCTTTTAGGTGTGCGTTATAGCAGTGGTTACTTTACCTGATTTTGATCCGAGCTTTCGGACACTGCAACAACTTTGTCGTGCAAAGGCACTTCTCATGACCAAAACACGCCTTTCGTCACTCATTTTTGTCTTCCATAGCATTATCAGGGCAGAAACGGTGTTAATCTGCCGTTAGTCCGATACACCAACAGTCTCTTTTAAACCTGTTTTTTAATATCCACGCTAGAGATGGATCGGTCAACTGTGATCGTCCAATTGCATTACTGGGCTGAAAATCAGCAGATCATTTAGTTGATCATATGTTCCATATTTTGCTGCAGTGTTGCATGAGGTCAAAAGGCACTGCAGTTCCTGATTTCATAGGTAGGTAGGTGCACATATTTGTCACTGTACACAATGTGTCCTCCGTATTTAACCCATCTGTGGTAGTGAACACACACACACACACACACACACACACACACACACACACACACTAGTGAACTAGGGGCAGTGAGTACACCCCACTCCAGCACCCGGGGAGTAGAGAGGGTAAAGGGCCTTGCTCAAGGGCCCAAGAGTGGCAGCTTGCCAAGCCTGGGAATCAAACCCACAACCCGGTTATCGATAGCCAGGCGCTCTAGCCGCTGAGCCACCACTGCCCCTAACGATTCAGTCATTAGGTGGCAATTCAGACCGAACTTATAGATGCAAAAACTCATTAGGCCATGGTACAAATCCGCTCAAGAAATGCCACCTGTCTGGCAGTTTTTACTAGTTAGTTTTAAAATGTATAAAACTACCTTTGCCTCTTTAACACCACTAACGAGAGAGGAGTCCATCACTCAGCCCTGTACAGTGAGTATCAGAACACTGCAGAACTAGCAAAGGTTTGAATGTTTTTAATGTTGTTAAGAACAAGGATGCATTACTAAGTTTGCCTGGTAAGGTTAAAGTGGCATCCAACCCCAGCCTCCATCAGTATTGGCAACTGGCCGATTGTAAGCAAACAGTATCGGCTCCAAAAAACACTGAGCAGTCCATCTTTAGTTGATGCAATTGTTCAGCGAGCTAGAATGAGTGAGTATGTCTTTGTGACGCTCATAAAAGCAGTAAGTAAAGGCAGTCATCCTGTGCAAGACCCCATGCCTCTTGCCTGCCCACCAAGTGCCAACTGGCATGTATCTGTGGGGGGGGAGTCATTGCAAACATGATATAGGCATGACAAATTTCCCATCCCTCTCAGTTTCGCTGTATATTAAAAGCGCTGACTCTTGAAAGAGAACATCCCTGGCAAAGGAACCGGGTGACTCAAAAGATGTGAAGGGAGAATTGACACCTCTAATTTTGCAAATATGCGTCAAAGCAAAAGCCGAGCGCAGAGGAGCATGGTCTCCTGTCATGTATCATAAAACAAGCTTTCTGCTTTCCCACCCACAGTGAGAGGGGGAGGGAGACTGAGAGAGCGAGAACGAGAGCTAGACAAAGAGCACCAGATTCTGTTGATTACAACAGGGGTACAATCCAATGCACTGCGCAGAAGGTGGTCGATAGCAGGAACTTTTTGATCTGGGCTGCGATGCTTGTGAAGCAGAAGGCAGGCCAGACTGAACCGCATTTCACCCTCTTGGCCTCTGCGATTTTAAAACCAGCAGTGACAGTCGACAAGCACAGCGCCTGCGCCGCATTTCCATGGCAACGGTTTGTGAAGGCCTTGCAGCAATGGCAGAGTGGAAAAGTGGTGGGTTGTTCCTGCCTGGTCTCTTCTGTAGCTGCTTTCTCCAAGGACTCACATCAGTCCTATCTCCCTTAACGCCACACTGGTGGTCAGAGTCTTTGTGTTTCTCACTTTTAGCTGTAAAAGTGACCAGTAGCACTTTAGCACTAAATTCTTCCTTCAGAGTAGCTGGTCTGTGTTCAGGCCCATGCTGGCTGTGGTGAAGTGGTTCATCATGCGGGATTAGGGCTGTAGTGATCACATGGCAACCATAGTGGTGAGCATGTTACTGCGGTTACCACACTTTTCTACTGTTTATATTTATGTTCAGTAAAAACGTTTAACTATTTAAAAGTATTAAATTATGTTTTGAATTAACCACCTCCTTTCAAAACAATTAAACTATGTGATATTTATTTATTTCTTTATTTTGGCTGGTTAAAATAATATTGTCACATCAAAATGCAGCAGCATTCTTTGCCTATCAGATACCATACAAACGGTACATGTATTTGTACCAAACAGTTACAGTAGGGGCGGCGGGGGGTGGTTCAGTACATGCTATCTCACAGAGAGTGTGCTGTTAGGTTAAATACGATAATTTCACAGTTGCGTTTGCCACCTTGTGTGTGGGTGTTTGTGGAAACACATCCAGCATGGCTTAATTAACTACATGTTGCATAAGCTACCTCATGGGGGACAATATGGCACTAGATGGAGCAAACTGTAACTTGCACAACTGTAGGTTATGTTGTTTTTTTTTTTTTCCCTCTATTGTACCAAACCTGTACCCAACAATGAGGTCCAAACTGCCGTGTATCGTTACACCCCTATTCAACAGTATTAATAGGTCACACCATTAAAAAAGAACCCTATATCAGAAGGTAGGAATTTGTGCTTTTTTTTATCCTGTGTGTATGTGACACTGCGCACTATGAGATACTCGTGTATCGCTGACAAAACTAAAGGCAGGGTCACAAAGAGTGGCAAGGTCATGAATGCCCTCAGGCTTGTTATCTGTCAGAAAGCCTCAAGGCTTGGGGTTATATAAGTGATTCAGATGTATTTTTATTCTGCTTTGAGAGGCTTTGCGCAGTGCCTTAGTACAGTGACTTTCAAAAGAGATGTCATATGTCAGCTTCACTACGTTCTTCAAACACAACATACTTTCTTCTGATTATCTTAGGTCAGAGTGTGATGTTTCATGCAAAGTTTTCAGAGGTAAAGTTTAAGTTTGAAATGTGTCATTATTTCTGTTAATCTGTTCTTGCCTATGAAAAATGTCTCAAGACCAAAAACACTCATACTGTACATTGTCCTAAAGCTCTGTTTACTGGATCACAGCTCAGAAATAAAAACCTCCAAACAGAAGATTATTTTTAGAATATGTGCCTTGAAAACCACTGATGGTATTCTTGAGGGCAGATCTCTCTAAGACACTCTATATGACCGGATCAATAATCGACTAAGCTCCCTAAATAACTGCTGTGCGAGTCATTTGAGTATCTTTAAAAAAAAACACATCATAGGAGAAAAACACTTTAAATTCCCCTAATTTTTTTGACTGTACCTCATAAGTGGGAGATACAATACTGTATAAACACAAAATTTACAAGTAATGTTTTAAATTATGGATATTGTTAACATCTATTAACTCATTAAATTACATAGGTGCATTCTTACACACATAACTACATTATTATCATACATAAAAGTGTGTATACCTAAAAATGGAACCCTTTGGGACTCCCCAAAACAAAACGGTTAATAAATGATTTATAATAGTTTCTGCATTGGGATTAATATTTAAACTCTTTAACATATGGTTTAAAAGGTGTGCAGTGGTTCCAAAACTGGGACATATACTTCCATTTGGGGGTATTGCACAAAGCAGTCTAACATTTTAAATGGTGTTATGAAATAACCAAATACACCCCAACACACACACACACGCACACAAAAAATCGTACATAAATACGTAGTGGCAATATGAGTATGTGCAAGAATCGGGAAGGGGTACGCAGCAGGAAGTTTAATGATATGTTGACATTTGACTTTAAGGCTTGATTTGTCCAAATGTCATAAACTCTGCTTTTTGAAGGCTGGACTGCTCTCCATGGAGTGAGACACCCTTTCAGATAGCTTCAGGCAAACAGGCAGATGGTGCCCTCCAGCATTAGACCCACTTTATGAAGCAGCATGCTCAAGTGACAGCCCTACACTGCTGCACATATAGGCAAAGGCTAAACCTAACATGTTTCCAGCAGAATGAACCAGATGTCTTTGAAATGATGACTTTAGTGGTGTTGTAAACATCTCTGAATGGAGCTAAAACTTCAGCAAATATATTGAAAATAAAACAATTGCACAGCATGTCCACATTGGTACCCAGTCTGGACATTTAAAAACAAACCGGTAACCCTGTTGATTAGAACAAGAGCACTGATCTGGTTCTTAGTATCCAGTCCAGTGTTGGTATGCAATCATAAAGGTTGGTAGCAATCATTATGTGCCAGTAACAGCTTCCATGTATAAAGACTCCGGAGTGTTTTGACCACCAAACAGAACCACACTACAAGTAGGTAAAACCAACAGAGTGCTCCTAGTAGGTAATCCCAGTGGTCAGATGACCAGAGCTCTGCTCTTCTATATATAAGTAGGTCAAACCAGTTCTAGTATGAAGAAAAACCCGATCTGCACCAAGAGTAGCAGAGTGGTCACCACTATTGACTTGTGTTTAGTAGTGTCTTAATTTGGAGGTATCTTTACTTTTAGATTAACCTCAGCTAGTTTGAATAGGCTAAAATTCACAGTAAATAGCAAAGCACTTTTGTAAGTCGCTCTGGATAAGTACGCTGCTAAATGCCTTAAATGTAAATGTAAAATCACGGAGGTTGCTGCACACACCACATCCTAAACACGTTTGCATAGTGGTGGTAGTTGTGGTAGTTACAGTAGTTTTAGTACCATATAAAACAAGTACCATTTACTTTTTTGGAGTTTTGTTTTTTTAGAAGATGCATCAGTGCGTTTTGTGTTGCTAAATGTCAAACAGATCAACCTGTGGTGTTTTTACAGGTGGCGTTTCACATCCAGCCCTACAGAGGCCGGACGGAGCTCAGCATGCATGACAACATCAAATACATTATTGACAAGTAGGTTGATTTTTCTCAACCCCAAATCCTCAGCGGAAAAAGTGATGCATTGAATTGTGATTCAAATGTGTACATTATTTCTACATAAAATGCATCACAGTTATTGCTGAAAGGGAGAGAGCTAAAAGACTATTATTACTATTACTAAATTCTGTACATTACTTTATTCATCATCCTTTCGATATCTTTTTAGCTGTGAAGATCAGAGAGCCCTCTAACGTTAAGCTCAAGGGCAAGCTGTTCATCTGTCTGTATAAGTCTCTGAACTCTGACAATTGGAGTGGAATTTCATCCCGGCTAGAGGATGTGAGAAGAAACAGGTGTTTTAAAAATAGATCCCTTTTCTCAGATGCTTAACAGGGAAAGGTAACTCTGGACTTCTGGTTATTGCTGCAGCCCCACTTAGAAGATTAAAGAAAGAGATGATAAATTAGGTTCTGAGCCTATACAATCATCAATTAACTGTGTGAAAAAGGCATGGAGCACAGAGTGAATCATCAAATGAGTCATTTACACATTATAACCTTCAACTGTTCGCCTCGTATGTTAATTATCGGCAGTTATTTCAAATAAAGAATGATGTTTTACGGAGATGGTATTGGTATAGTGAGTGTTCATGCAGAGAGATATATAGACAGCAGCCCTTATGTGCACACCATCTGTCTTAAAAGGAGTCTAAACACAGGCAAAGTGACATTACATTTTTAGCATTCATGTACACACATACTACATCTTGAGGTGCACATACAGTTGCAATCAACCTTAATTAAAACCTCTGCAATTAAACCCCTGTTGCAAATTAGACAAATTTAATTTAAACAAGACCAGTTTTTAAATAGCTCAACCAATGAACGTAACAAGTGATTTCTCAAAATTCAACACAAAATGCCACTTTTAATGATATTACAGTCTCAGTAGTTGGTAGAGAACCCTTTCGCTGGTATGACCTCACTGGTATGACCTCACTGGTATGACCTCGCTGGTATGACCTCGCTGGTATGACCTCGCTGGTATGACCTCGCTGGTATGACCACCAGCATCCGGCAGCCCTCCTTTCAGGACTTCTTCTGAAATCAAGCCTTAGTGGACTTTGAAGTATGCTTTCATAGCATCACAGAGCCACCTCCATGCTTGACTTTATTTATATGGTTAAGCAGACTGGAGACGACTTTTTTTGTGCTTTTGGGTCAGTAGAGGTGAACGTACCTTCAATGTTTAGTATGCACCTTACTGTGCAAACTGAAACCTCAACGACTGCTGCCGCTAAATCTTGCCACAGGTCTCTCACTCAAGGGTTTTTAACCACCTGCCTCCTGAGTAATCTGATGGCAGCTGGTGAAGGTTTCCACTCTCTGCCACATCCGGGTAGTGTAGCCAGTATTCCTTTAACTCTGAAGTTATGAACTCTGATTCCAACTGTGTCACTAGGAACATTTATTGCTTTGGCTCTCCTTTTGTATTCTTTTTCTTGTTTGTACAAAGTAGTGATCTCTTTTCTGAAATTTTTGGACAACTCTTTTGACTAGCCATATATCCGATATTATTTATTATTTAGTCACAGTCCGCAAACCCCTTTTCCAGTCCAGGTGTATGATTTGTTTTATCTCAAGCACATCTGATGCAAATGTGATCTCTTCTGAGGGATTCTATTCAAGAGGAATTGAATAATCTGAGACTGTAGTAGTCATTAAAAGTGCCATTTTGTGTTGAATTCATTTGTGTTGAGCTATTAAAAATTGTTGTTTTCATTTTCCTTTCATTTGATTTGTTTGTTTCAAACTAATGTTTGTACATTTTGCTAATGAACCTAATTTGTAATGGGAGGTTGACTAATTTCTTTTGCAACTGTCCGAGAAATCTGTGCACTAAGCGATATTTATTGAAATTTGAAATTTAATGCAAGTAAATGTACACTATATATCCAGAAGACCCCTTGAGTTCTCCATGCTTTTGTCTGGGCTATGTGTGTGCTCTGTATAGTGCAGCTACACTGCTTCAGTATTACTTTAATTAAGCCCTTTTTTACACAGATATGGAAAACATGGCGCTTTCTACCGGTTTAAGTCCAGCACAGGGAAAGTGCTTCCCTTGTTCTACGTGTATGACTCCTACCTGACCCCACCAGAAGCCTGGGCTGAGCTGCTGACCTCACAAGGCTCCCACACCGTGAGAGGAACACAATACGACGGTATCTTCATCGCCCTCATAGTGGAGGAGCGCCACAAGCACGACATCTTGGCCAGTGGCTTTGATGGCATGTACACCTATTTTGCTTCCAACGGATTCTCCTTTGGCTCCTCTCACCAGAACTGGAAAGCCATCAAAGCTTTCTGTGATAGGAACAATCTTCTGTTTGTGCCCAGTGCTGGACCTGGTTACGTGGACACTGCTGTGCGACCGTGGAACAACCACAACACAAGAAACAGAGTAAACGGACGGTATTATGAAACCTCCTTACAGGCAGCACTGTCGGTAAGGCCAGATATAATTACAATAACTTCCTTTAACGAGTGGCATGAGGGCACACAGATCGAAAGGGCTGTGCCCAAGAAGACGGTGACTCGTCTGTATTTGGACTACAAACCTCATCAGCCTGACCTCTACCTGGAGCTCACCAGGAAATGGGCAGAGCAATTCAGTAAGGAAAAGGAGCAGTGGCTGATGTGACTAAAGTGGAGGTAACTAAAGTGATGCATTTTGAGCAACTTTGATGTTTTAATGAGCCCCTCACTTACATCTACTACAAATCCTAACTGCACAACCTAGGAAAGAGTAACTTAGGATGTTCATCCTGTTCCTACAAATGAAATGTTTTTTTTTCTTGTGAGACCATTTATGGTTTTACTGTTCCCTCATACCAGTGTTTGTTCATTTATGGGAATTACTAGGTGTGGTGCGTGGGGTTAACTTTAGGCACTAAGCAGTGACTTTGTTTGGAAGAGTGTCCGTAACACCTTTTTATGAACACTGATGATAAATGTTTTGGTCCTCTGGTTGGGAGGGTGATCTGTTTACTTTGTTTCCTCATGTAACCAACATGTGCTAATTGTGACTCGGATGTTTGATAAATAAAGAATTAAAACTTAAAAATTGAACCGTTGTCACGCTCCCCATCCATTTTATTAGGCCTACCTACCTTTTCACCCCATGAAAATCTTTTTAAAAATATTTAAACATTTGCTCTTCACTAGAACAGTATTGAGAGATGGATGTAATATAAATGAACCAATGACGAAATGTCTTAATATACTTTAATTTAATAAAAATACTATTTTCCATATCTTCCATACTATTTTTCCACATTTATTTCTTCAAATTCAGAAATTGGAATCCAGTGCACCACATTAGCTGCAGGCAGAGCCGATTGTATTTAAACCAAACTCGGACGTTTTGTATGCTCCTGGCTGGTAAAGTGAGTGTTATTACGTCATGAAAGAAAGAAGACTGTAGATGCAGTCTAGGAAGGGATTCAAAAAGAACACTTAAGTCAGCTATTCCACTGGCCCCAAAATAATTTGCCAACATGGCGAGGTTAGGCTGCCTGATCAGGTTCAGTCCAACAGCAGACCTCAAAATGTGTAAAAAAAAGTTTCCAACAATCCTAAAATGCCATCACAGAATCTACAGGTAGCTCTTGCCACAGGTGAAGTCAAAGTACAGCATCTGCCATCAGCAAGAAACCACACACATTTGATTTTTATAGGAGGTGTGCAAGGAGGAAATTCTTGCTGACAAAAAAAAGTTCTCCAGAGAACACCTAGACCAAGACCAGGACATCTGGAACACTAGCTACTAACCATAGGGTGTCCTAACTTTTTCCTCATAAGAAAAATGCATTTCTGTTAATTACATTTTGCAAATTATTTTTAAAAGATATTTATTCAGTTTTTAGTTTAGTTATATTACCTCCATCTTTTAATTTTGTTGAAAAGTCCAAATATTTAAATCTAATACATAAGAATGTTTTCATGGGGTGTCCTAACTTTTCCACATGACTGTACTTTCACACACTGGCCACTTTATGAACTACACCTGCCTTGCAAGTCCATGGTGTACATTTACTGAGCGCTTTATTGAAAGTGTAAAAGGGTTTTGCTGGGTAAGGGTTTCCTTTCCCCCTCTCAAAACAAGTCTAAATTAGTCTAAATCTAACTCAAAATGTCCACTCAGTATTCGCTTGGATCATACCCAGGTTAAGCTTATCTTGACAAAGATCTTAGCTAGGCTTACGCAGTTGAACCATGCTGTTCCCATAATTACAGCTTAGTAGGATGGCTTTAGGCTAATGTCACACTGCTGGTGTGCATGTAACCTAGGGGTTATTCTCACTGCTATGTTCATAGTTCACCACGCAAAAAGGTATAAAGCTTTTAGCATTTCCTGCTGAACAGATTTGTTTCTCAAATCTGATTTTTAGACTGTGCCTTTGGATTTGTATGGTCGGACTCTAGTCGCATGTGCTTGCATAGACACATTGGTTTCCATAGTAACGACACAAGCATGAGTACTCTGACTAGAAAGGCTTGCTACCATTACATAACTACAACCAGTGAATAGAACAATGGGGCTGTACTGTGTTTCACTTTTTAATATAGTACAGCCTGAGCGGCTGACCAGGTCCAGATTATGTTTTTTTGTTTGTTTGTTTTGTTTTTTTTAGAAGTTTTACGGGAACAGTCACAGTATAACAAAAGTATGTACAGCATACAAAGGAAACAAATGTTGCCCAAGTGTTAAAAGCTGCAACTCTCTGGGCCGGTTTCCCAGACGGGGATAAAGCCTAGTTACGGACTACACTTTCATTTCTGTTCTCCTTTCAATCCCTTCAAAGTGTTGTGCAGTCCAGGACTAGCCATAATCCCATAAACCAACACTCTGTCTCTAAGCTGTTATATGTCAACATGCCTGTACAAATTTGTCTTGCATCCAATATGGAATGTTGTTGCCCTACTCACATCAGATGTGCTGAAAAAAATTGAGCTGCCTGTCAAAAAAAAAAAAGCATAAGTGGCTTTGAACAAAGGCTTATTATTAAGGGCACAGATGGCAGGAGCACAACCAGACAGTGTTTCAATAGAAATGTTAACTTGTGTAATTAACATCTATAGGAAATATCGGTAAACAAGGCTGGACATTGTGGTCAAAAGCACACATTCACTGACTGTGATGCTTGTGGATTAGTGTGATAAGTAAGAAAGGCAACAGAGCAGCTGTTCCGCAGGAGATACGGTCAGCAAGGACAGTTTGTCCACAACCACACACAGAGGGAGATTGTTGTAGAACTGCAGAGCATGACCGTTTCGTAGTGTGAAAGCCACAGACTTTGCTCCACAGAGATGTGGTAAGAAGTGTCATCCTTTGCCATATTCACAGCAAGTGGGTGAGTGCATATGTAGTACACCTAGAGACCAGTTTGCTGGACCCCTACAATGTTGTGCCATGAGGATGGGCCTCTCCAATACACATTCCGCAAACAAAACCCATCCCAGTACAACTGAAGCACCAGTAATAATTGCTGCGCAACAAGGAAATTTGTATCGTTCCACACAGCAGTTCGGACTGACTAACCGGAGGTGTTACACATGAAGGCCCTGTTTACACCTGGTCAGTTCATTTGACTAGTATCTGAAGTGTATTCTGATAAGACAGGTTGTTTATCTGTAACGGTGCTGTACTAAAAAAGGTTGCAGCCACAAAATTTGCAATTTTACATGCCGTCATCCTAAATGGTTATCTTCCTCACAAACATTGACCACTTGCCTAGCCACGCACTGCATGGGGAAGAGTTTCGGTTTTGAGTCTAAGGCTGTGTTCAGACTGCAAACAAATCACAGACGTATCTCAAATCAGATCTGGTGAGATGACTGTCCACATTTTTTATTTGTAAGTGATCAGATCGAATGTGCGTGTCCAGACATCACAAACCTATCTGCATGGGTTGCTGTGGTAAAAAATCTAACCAATGTCAGATTGTAGTCTCGTTTCTAACCACCTCCTAATATCGGATTTCATGTGGGGTTTTTTTGGATGTCCACACTATGAAAAATTCAGTACGAATTTGATTTCTTTCTTTCTTTCTTTCTTTTACAATGAATGTTGTCACAAAGCAGCTTCACATAGATCCAGGTCCAAGCTTCTTTTTGAGAAAGCTAGTGACGACAGTGGCAAGGAAAAACTCCCTCAGATTGAGAGGAAGAAACCTCCAGAGGAACCCATCCTCTTCTTTGTAGACACTGGATAGCAGAGATCCATCACGATTCTATCTAAATGGCAAAAATTGGATTTTGTCTGGTAGTCTGAACATAGTCCTAAACTACTATTACATGGGGCTCAAATGCATCTCAGCCCCCCTCCTGAAGTGGTTTGAGCGATCTGGTTTTTGTGTTTTAAACGTGCCCTGGGTTCGTTTACACTTACACTTATAGGTGGCTTGGCTTTATCCAGGTGTAAACAGGGTCAAATTCATTCTGATTGCTCTTCTTTATCTTGTGAAAAAGCATTTCCATCCTAATAAGAGTGATCAAAGCCACTATTCACAAGGAACAAGAGGTCACTGATTTGAATGGTTTAATGAGAAGAATAAAAAGAATGTAAATTTTACACATTGGCCTTCACAGTCACAAAATATCAACCCAGTTGAGCACTTATAGAAGATTCTGGACAGATGTGTCAGACAGCACTCCCTACTATCACTATCATAACATCAGCTGAAGGAATGGGTGTTGTTTTATGACTAGACACTGTAAAGACTGCAGATATATAGGTCACTGGTCCATGTAATGTGCAAAATAAGGACCGTTTTTCCATGGCTTGGTTAAAAATATGACTTCGAGTGCAATCATCCATTAAACTGGAGTTATTTATCAGGCCGAGCTCAGACCGATTTTGGCTGCAGCAGCGCTGCTCAACGTAGGGTGAGTGATTGCCGCTGCTGTTACAGCAGTTTGAGAGTGGAGAGGCAGGCAGCGTTGCACAAAGGGAACACTGAAAGCCTACATCCACTTCAGAGGTGTTGCATAACCAAGGCGCAAAGAGCACGAAAAACCAAGCTGTCACCTCTATGTGTGTGTGCGTGTGTGTTGGCAGGTTGGCGAGAACGGTGGCATTTTCGTTGCAGAAACTAACAGTAATAAATCATACAGCAAAGTGCTTACCTCAACAAGAACAAGGTGGACAAGTTGCAGTGGAAAGACGCACCAGAAGAAGATACTCAGACACCTTACTCATAAAACAACAAGAAAGTAACTTGGAGTACCTAAAGCTTGAGAACAGCTTCCAATAAAGCTGAAAGCACAAAGCCGTTCTAGTGCTCGAACTCTGAGGCCACTGGAGACCCACTGGGCCACGAGTGATATGATAAGACAGTCGAATAAGCCTTTGCTCCTCATCGGAGCATGTTAAACAGGCTGAAGGCGCAGCTCAGGCCTAACCTGCCTGGTGGGAGCAGGACTAGTGCCGTGCTCCTGGTTGCAGGCGATCTTTTCTTTCAGGCGCCTGAATGTCAGAAGGACTTTGTGCTGTGAAACAGTAAACAACAGCTGACACAAGGAGAGAGCACAGCACTGTCTGTTTTCTTAGGAAACTGCTATTGCCTGAGCTGCACTTTACATCAATAGAAACATCCACATGAAGCCAGACCTTAACTCAACATGACACCTCTATTATTCCTATTTTGCATGTAAGTATGTATAAATATATATACCACCCCCTGCTTTGGAATGAATTTGGCCTATTACATCAGCTCCACTTATAACATTCTGCACTCTGTAGATCTATAATTACAGACTGTAGTCCATCTGTTTCTCAGCATACAGCAGCACTGCTGTGCCTGATCCACATGTATCAGCACAAGACACACTACTAATCCAGCACCATCATGCCAGTGTCGCTGCAGTGCTGAGAACGACCCCCCACCCAAATAATATCTGCTCTGTGGTGGTCCTGTGGGGTCCTGACCTATACTGAAAACAGGGTGCAAAGAGGCTTGTATGAAAGTAAAAGTATGCATAGAACTAAGAAAGAAAGAAGTGCTTCTATATGGTCAGTAGAGCTGAGATAATGGACAGTTCAATCCATATATATGCAGATATTCATATTCATATCAGTTCCCCTTTTGAAAAGATCTTGTTTTTTTAATTACAGTGTATCACAAAAGTGAGTACACCCCTCACATTTCTGCAGATATTTAAGTATATCTTTTCATGGGACAACACTGACAAAATGACACTTTGACACAATGAAAAGTAGTCTGTGTGCAGCTTATATAACAGTGTAATTTTATTCTTCCCTTAAAATAACTCAAAATACAGCCATTAATGTCTAAACCACCGGCAACAAAAGTGAGTACACCCCTAAGAGACTACACCCCTAAATGTCCAAATTGAGCACTGTTTGTCATTTTCCTTACACTACTAGGTCTCAGGTGTGCATAGGGAGCAGGTGTGTTCAATTTTGTAGTACAGCTCTCACACTCTCTCATACTGGTCACTGAAAGTTCCAACATGGCACCTCATGGCAAAGAACTCTCTGAGGATCTTAAAAGGCGAATTGTTGTGCTACATGAAGATGGCCAAGGCTACAAGAAGATTGCCAACACCCTGAAACTGAGCTGCAGCACAGTGGCCAAGATCATCCAGCGTTTTAAAAGAGCAGGGTCCACTCAGAACAGACCTCGCGTTGGTTGTCCAAAGAAACTAAGTGCACGTGCTCAGCGTCACATCCAAATGCTGTCTTTGAAAGATAGGTGCAGAAGTGCTGTCAGCATTGCTGCAGAGATTGAAGAGGTGGAGGGGTCAGCCTGTCAGTGCTCAGACCATACGCCGCACACTACATCAAATTGGTCTGCATGGCTGTCACCCCACAAGGAAGCCTCTTCTGAAGTCTGTACACAAGACTTCAGACCTCATGCCTACAGTCAAGCATGGTGGTGGGAATGCCATGGTCTGGGGCTACATAAGTGCAGCAGGTGTTGGGGAGCTACATTTCATTGAACACATGAACTCCAATATGTACTGTGAAATACTGAAGCAGAGCATGATCCCCTCCCTCCGGAAACTGGGTCGCAGGGCAGTGTTCCAGCATGATAATGACCCCAAACACACCTCTAAGACGACCACTGCTTTATTGAAGAGGCTGAGGGTAAAGGCGATGGACTGGCCAAGCATGTCCCCAGACCTAAATCCAATAGAACATCTTTGGGGCATCCTCAAGCGGAAGGTGGAGGAGTGCAAAGTCTTGAATATCCACCAGCTCCGTGATGTTGACATGGAGGACTGGAAAAGCATTCCAGTGGCAACCTGTGAAGCTCTGGTAAACTCCATGCCCAGGGGAGTTAAGGCAGTTCTGGAAAATAATGGTAGCCACACAAAATATTGACACTTCAGGAACTTTCACTAAGGGGTGTACTCACTTTTCATTGTGTCAAAGTGTCATTTTGTCAGTGTTGTCCCATGAAAAGATATACTTAAATATCTGCAGAAATGTGAGGGGTGTACTCACTTTTGTGATACACTGTAACTAAACTATATTTGCATAAATATGGTACATTATCTTGCTTTCAGAAGCCTTTTCTACAATTATCTTATGTAAAATAATTAGATAATTATACAAACATCTTAAAACTCTTTTCAGGGAACTAGAGCATTCTGAAGATTACACTATGAAATATGACATGACATTCAAGACAACTTTGCATATTTTAATAATTCAGTTGGACAGATGTTCAGCATTCTAGTTATAATATACCAAAAGCAATTGTTTTTACTATTTTATATATTTTTACATTTATATAAAAGGTTGTAACTTTGAAAATGAAAAGCAAGATGAATTACTAATATAATTTATAATGATGATATTTGATATAGACCACTCTTCTTCATCAAATAAAGGGGTTGGTTCACTTGCATGAACCTTAAGTCCACATATATTTCATAAGGTTGAGGTCAGGACCTTGGGATGTCTATTCCTAAACCAAGTATTATTCCTCTTTTGTCATTATCCCACCCACTTTGTGCCGTATACCAGCTCCATTGGCAGCAAACCAGCCCCATATATAATGCTACCACCACCATGTTTAAAAGTTGATGCTACCACAACTATGCATATGCAACTAACAGTTGATGCAGTATTCTTGGGGTTGAATGCCTTGTCTTTACTCTTCCAAACATACATCTGATCATCATTTTTTCTTATCTGACTGCAAAACCTTCCTACGGAAGACATTTTCTTTGTCCATATGGTCAGCTGCAAACTTGAGTTAAGCTTGTTATTATTTGCTCACTGTCCAACCACTTTTCTGTTCATTTGTGTTCATTAGCATTAAGCTAGATGTGATCTTGCTATAGGCTGAAGGCTGTTTCTTGTAAAATGTTTTTTTGTTAAAATCACTTAACAAATTTGCTGCATGGTTCCAATGAAATGGACTGTTTAGCTCAATCAGAGCTATGCAAAAATCAGTGTAAATCTGTGTCTAACTGAAGTTGTGGGCTCCTCTTGTTCTGAGATGTTTTTAGAGAAATGTTCTTTGGAAATCTGTCTAACTGAAGCTGAGACCTCATTTAGTTGTGAGATGTTTTTAAATGGTTTAAGGGTACTTTAAAAGCGGAATTACATTCTTCTTGTTCAATAATGCAACACTCAGGATTTAAGGGGCACTTTTACCCAAAGCATAACCGCTGAGTCACACATAGCTTGTAATGCTTTCACTTACACACATGGCAAAGGCTACTTCTCACTGGCTGCTAACAAAGACAGTGTATTGCCATAGAAACAAATCTGTCCACAGAGAACAAAAGGCCACTTCACAACAAAATGACAAGTGTGACTAGAGCACGGCTTGGTACCACACATCATCATCCTGTCTGTGCAGAAACCTGAGTGTTACAGTCTGGGCTTTGAAATGTTAATGTCACATGGCCACAAGTAATTATTTTATATATCAACACAACATATATCATGTTTATCCTTTTTATCTTTTCTCTTTTATCTTTTTTTATGTTTCAGGAAAAGATTTGACCTCTTTGCCATTCTATAACTTACATTGATAAAAATGTAGAATTAAATGTCAACCCAGGGTCTAATACTTGTATGTGTCACCTTTGTGCCAGATTTTTTAATCTGCTCAGTACTTTCCTTACTTTTTTTGTTCACTGTGAGTAAGCAGAATGTCAGTTTTTACTTTATTCTTTAGTTTTAACAACTTACTTAATGTACAAAATCACTAAATAAAGATTCACCATCTTTTTTAAAGTACAGTAGTACTATCATCAGCTTCTATTGTTGTGTATGGGTAGATTTGATATATAAGTGCATAAATCCCATGGTAGAATGAGAATAAAAGTGGTCCAAGAACAGAGCCCTGTGGTACGCCATAATTTTTATTTTCCATTTCCATAAAACATTTAATGCATACATAACAGGCTTGAACAGTGCAAATTATGTATGTAGTCAATTCTGGATGAATGACCATGCATGACTGCTTTATAAAATAAAGTAAGAAAACATAATATTATGTTATGTTATGATGTTATGTTATTTTAACTAAATTCAAAGTTTATGCCAAAATCACTATACCATTATTTACTCCCAGTGCTAGTACCTCAAAGTTTAGGGTGAGTATGGGGTGAGGGTAGCTCACTGGCATCTTTCACAGGTATGGAAATCAAAGAAAGCTGCTCCTTCAACTACTGAGCTGCTGGCACCTAAAACACAGTGCATATCTGCTACATAATTAACGCTAAGTGTCAATGGCTCCTGGCAAAGCAGCAGGTTTGTTTAATTAAACGCCGCAGAAGGTCAGCAAGCAGTTGTATTGGAAGCCATCCAGGCTACAAATGATATGAAGGCCCTCTCTTTACGCTAATTAAATGCTTCAGCACTGTGAGGGTTTCCATCAGAACTGGAATGAACCGAAAGAGAGTGCAGACTACAGCTCCAAAGCTGCTCATTTATAATCTCTACAAATACAAAACTGTCAGAGCAAGCTTTGAAGGGCCTGTGTTGAACTGACTTGGACTTCTTCCCCTTTCCTGGGACAGATGCATCTCATCAAGCTATGTCCTTGGCACTGGTCTCCAATGCAATGGCTATGTCTGAAGCATTTGGTCTGAGGGAGTGCTAGAATAAAAGGATTTAATGTATCCATGTATACTCCTGAAAAAAATCCTAGGTTAATTTAAGAGATTTATGAGGTCAGCCAAACAGCAATGAAACCTTGAGTGTGGAAGAACCAGACAGTTGCACTATTATTCTTCAATAGTTTATCCTCAATTTTCCAGAATGACAAGGAGAAACCAGA
Organism: Salminus brasiliensis; assembly: GCF_030463535.1. Lineage (NCBI taxonomy): Eukaryota > Metazoa > Chordata > Actinopteri > Characiformes > Bryconidae > Salminus > Salminus brasiliensis. Next base: position 9,853,209 of record NC_132880.1, on the reverse strand, counting down.
TTTTTGCAGTGTTTTGTACATTTATTAGAAATAAAAACTTGGTTAGAACCTTTTTGGCAGCCGTAATAGTCTCAAGTCTTCTTGGAGCTGATCTTACAGGTTTGAAGCATCTTTTTCTCCAATGTTTCTTGGCAGAATCAGTCAAGCTTAACCAGGTTTGATGGGGAGAATCGGTACACAACCATTTTTTTTATATATAATCTATATAATCTATATATAGGATTCATCTCCAGATTCTTTGTCTTGGTCACTCCAGGACCTTCACAATTTTCCCAAAGCCACCCTTTTTTCTCTCCATGATATCCTTTGGGTTGTTATCTTTTTCAAATGTAACCTTTGATGACTCTTCATTTTTCTTCATCCATCTTTCCCTTTACCCTGACTACAACCCCACAGCATGATGCTGCCGCCGCCACCGTATTTGACAGTAGGGGTGGTTTTAATGAGGTGGTGCTCAGTGTCTGGTTTCTTCCACAAACACCTTGTTGGAAACTGTGGCCAAATAGTTCTTTGTTTCATCAGACCAGAGGGTTTTACTTCTCATGGTCGCTTGGGTGCCTTTTGGCAAACTCCTGGCAGGGTGTCATGTGTCTTTCAGTAAAGAATGGCTTCTGTCTGGTCATTCTACCTGACTGATGGAGTGCTGCATTGATCATTGTCGTTCTGTAAATTTAACCCATCTACACAGAGTAATTCTGGGTCTTATTCATAGTGAATATTTGGTCCTCGGTTACCTGTCTGACCAAGGTCATTCATCTCCAATTAAGATAAGATAATCCTTTATTAGTCCCACAGTGGGGAAATTCACAGTGTCACAGCAGCAAATGGGAGAGCAAGACACTCAGATGCAAAATGTAACAAATAGGAAAAAAGTTAAGAAAACTCAGAAATGAGCAGGAGCTGGCACCTCTGCGGCGCCATCTTAAAACCAGATTGTTGGCCAGATCTAGAAAAAACTTTTTTATGCATATTTTTGGTCATTCAAACAAGCAGGGACATTCTATTGATGCAAAACGTTCAACTGGTGCTATAATTGTGTTTGTAAGTTGAATAGGAGACATTTTATTATTATCTGAATGTAATGAAAAATTCTTATTTGCACTGGCTTGTTTTACATGCAGCAAAAACCATAATCAAATGTATTTCTTCACATACTTATGTAAACACACAATAATATTTATAATAAAATATATATAAAATACAAATAACCATTGCATCACATTATATGAATATATATATATATATATATATATATATATATATATATATATATATATATATGACAATAATTATGGCATGACACTAACATTTGCTCATGCACATGCTTGAGATGTTCCTGGCCAGCCACATCCAGAACCGGCTCTGTGCTTTCAACTAAATGCTAACAGGCTCTTAACATTCATTTCAGTGCTTTCTTACATCAGCAGGGGCCAGTGAATGCAGCACTTTGTGTTCACAAATATTACTGTCAGTCACTCCAGCTGCAGTCCATCTGGGACCTTGTGACCCTTTTGTGCTTCTGCGTCCAAGAGCAGGCAAGGCACCGCGACTGGTAGCAAACAAAACCTAGAAATGACAAATTACAGCGGCGCTGTGGAAAGTGAGCGTGATCTCAGCAGTTTGCAGCATGCAGATAAATAGGCTCATCAGGCCTGGCTGACGCTGCACATTGAGGATAGATGGGGCAGAAATGGAGTAAAGAGAGAGAGAAAGAACTGGGCTAATCTGAAGGCCATGTTGCCCTGACTAAAACCATCCCAGAATGCTTTTGACACGGCCCTGAGCTTTGATCTTCTGGGTGAAATCACAAAGAATGGACAATAGTTGTTCAAGCACACTGTCACTGACCCCAATGTGGACCTCATCCATCAAACTGTAGACTTAATTTTTTATTAAGACGCTATTCATCATTCTGGGTCTTTATTCAGGGGATTTTGAAAAGGAATTATGTGTCTCTGACAAGAGTAAGGAAGCTGGTCTCTCTCTCATAATATGTCAACAAAGTCATGTTTAAAGTGTAGATGAAATGACAGCGGCACTTCTAGTCCAGCAATAAGCTCAATACAGAACACGCCACAGAAACACTAGGTCTAGTGTGGATAGTACTCTAATACTGTACTCAAAAGGCCCATAAGGGGCCCATATCCTACATTTACCATGTACTTTATTTGGTTCCCCTTTTGTTCCCTGATGTTTGTGTGATATTATGGCATAATTCATTTTCACATAACCATTTTCCAAACTCTCTCCATCCTTTAGAATTAAAGCAGCAGTATGCAATAATTGTTTTTTATTTATTTATTTGCTCCAGGGCTCCCCCTACAGTCGGGGAGTATAACTATTTTCTACTCCACTGTAAAAAAAAAAAACAATACAGATTGTGTTATTTGCGCCTCCTTGTGGACAGCTATGATCATGCATTATTTGACAAGCTGAGAGACTGGCACTGAAGAAACTAAAGAAGCATGTGGACTGACGTGGTGGAGTAATGTTACAGGATTTTACACAAACATGACTTGGGTTTCACAGTGTTCCGCAGTTCTCACAAGAGATGTCATGCAGATCCACCAAAGTTATATTCATAGTGCTATACTATCAATATGTGCCTAAATCAGCTCTGTGTCTTCTAGGACTGTTAAACTATGAGACACTATAGTCTATACTATACTATTTACCATGGTATTAAACACACTTACTGCTTTGTCAGAGGCAATGCTGTGTAATGGTCCACCACCAAAGGATTATCTAATATCTCATTAGTTTTACTTGAGAGTCTTACCATCGCATTACAACTACTACTACTTTAGACTGAATTCTGTGACTGTTTGGGCCTTGTGGTCTATGGTAGACCAATGATGAAAGGGGTAGAGTGGGGCTATAAGTTGGAGCTCACAGAGTGGACAGTGAGTGCAAGTAAAGGGATGGGTTTGGATGTTAATGCTAAGTTAATGCTAAATGATGCTAAGTGTAAGTGGATCTACACTTGTTGAAGTCTGCAGCAACAGATTCAGATGTTAATACAGTGTAAGCGGCATTGAGCTAATTGACCAGCACAGGCAGGAAGCAGGCCACAAAGCACATTACAGTTATTCCCATAGCGGTGCCCGATTCCCTAGGGCCCCACTGTTTGGAAGAGATTCAAATGGTAATTGATCTGACATGAAAGACTTGCTGTCAGCAAAAATAAAACTGAAAGTGTCTAAACACTGGCTTAATTACAGGAGTAGACTATTGTTGTCCCTCGATGAACTGCATTTATTCCTTTATAGTGATGCAAAGATGTGTGTGCTTTAAAGCCAACAGCTACATCAGCTGCATTAAATTACAATGCTTTTCACTGTAGTGTTTTAGCTTCAGACTTTGAGGTGAAAACCATGGTGTACAGTACAAACAGAATAGTTAGATGATGACACAGTGTGTTCAGCAATAACAAACATAACATAACAATTCTGTCAAAATACTCTAAACAAACACATAACTGTGGTAAATTACTACACTGCACACTTCACTAGTAATCTTTGACAACAGTAAAAAAAAAAAAATAATGATAATAAAAAAGCCTGAAAAGGTGACAACATACAATGATACAGAAAGCTGTCAAATTGACACTCACTAATCCTAAATCGCAGATGGCACCATGTGTATATCTTACCAAAATCAATCAAAAATACTTGGCTGATAACCAGCAAAACCAGCATATGCTGGATACAGTTACGCTGGACAACCAGCACTGGCATCTTGGGGGTGACAGGCTAAACCAGCAGCAGACAGTAGCAACACTAGACAAGCAAAAAACAACATAGACCAGTATGATGGTAGGGTAGAGCAGGGTAATTACCGTGTTTACTTTTTGATTGTAACGAATTTAAATGTTCTTTTTTCGTTTAATTATAACAAGTATTTGTGCAATTATGCCTGACGACTGACAAGTAGTTCAACACAGTGCTGCTCAACTCCTTCTTGAATTGAGAGAAGGGCTGTGATATAGGGATGGGGAGATTGAAATTGCTTCTGCCTGCCTAGGCACATGGCAGAGGCAGGGAATAGGAAAACTTTGCCTGTGTTGATTAATTGTCAGATGTTTTTGAAGAAATCATCTAAATAACTAACGTTAGCCTATTTCACTATTGACTTAGCTAACAGGTTCATTTCCACCTCTGACTGACCACACCCACCTTTTTTCTTGAAACACTGTGTGACATACTGTCGTCCTTGTCTTTCTCTGTCCTGTCTTATTTTTTCTTTTGCATTTCTGGTAACCAGGGTTTTCTTTTACATGCAGTACAACTCTTCTCTGCTAACAGAGGGTAGATTGCACCCTTTCATATAAATAGAAGGGGGGAGGGCAATCAGGCAGTACAGAGGCTCTGGATGATTACTTTTTGCCAAACAAAGAAAAAAGAAAAAATATATTTAATGAACGTGTGAAAGTTGAACAGAAACAAAAATCTAAAACATTTTTAGGACCCCACTTTCAGTCACAGGCCAGTAAAATCGTCCCAACTTTCCCCCAATAAGGCGCCCCTGACTCTAAACAAAACCTTACAGTACTAAAACTAACAGTGGTAATTACAATACCTTGTAAGCTCAATCTTAGCATGCTGACATAATGAAACCTTCTGAAATATTCAACTCTGCCGTTTTCTAGTTTCTTATGTAATCTAAAAAAAAGGTAGCTGCTCTTTACACTTCCACTTCAGATAGATATAAAATTCATGCTGGTTTAAGCGGTTTGTTCCAGCCAGAACGCATGGATTTCAATCATTACACTTTTTACAATAATTTACATTTAACTTTATGTAAAAGGTTTTGTTCCAGTGACAATGGTATATATAATGTAGTAGACAGGGGATTTGTGTGGGGCTCAAAGCCACAATCCCAGACTGTGCAGCAGACACACTACCTATGACACTACCAATGTGGAACAGACAGTAAATTCCACTTATTTGACCCAAGGGAACCCACTGATAAATGAGGGTGCAGTAGATCAGTCACATATATAGGAGCCTGACTGTGCATTTCTAATAAATATAAGATTTCTTCCTTTGCTTGAGAATTTTGGTGGTTTTGTTTTACAGAAACAGTGGTATATATATAATGTAGTAGACCGGGGATTTGTTTCATGAGACACACAGGATGGTTTTATGTGAATTCATAAGTAAAGTTTTTCTTTTGTCTGTAGTTAAATATAAGGCTTTAAAAAAACAGTAATTCAAAGTAAAACAATCTGATTAATTTAGCAACCCTCTGGAATATTTTAGTACATTTAGTACATTTTAAAAGTCACCCTCCCGACCCTGTATTTAATAAAGTATATTCATAACCATAATGGTAGTTCCACACTGTGCTCCATTATGGCTTTGGTGTTTTTGCACCACATCATACTCATACAGAGAACCATCACACCTCTTTGTTTGCTTGGGGAATAAAAAGAAGAAGGGCAACAAAGTCAAAAGCAAGTAAAGAAGATGCTTGAACACGGACAAATGTCTTGCTTCTGAGCGGCTGAAGAAATACAGCCTCTAGAAAGCATAAAGGAAAACACGCTGATGGCTGTAAACATGTGAAGTATTAGAGCACCAGAAAAGCTGACAGGTCGTTTACTATATTGCATCATAAAAAACATTTATAGACTTTCCAGAAATGGAGCGGATGAATGAAAGCCCAACTTGCTTGGCAAAACTGATAGGTAGGTATCAAACAAAGCAGCTATATGATCATTCAAAGAGCATGACAAGATGATGGTGGGGCATAAACTTCACACGGAAGAAAACTAGGCTATAGGACTCAATATGGCTTGTTTGGTGATAATGCTGGTTCTTATGTAAGCTGCAGGAATATCAGTGGAATATCACATCTTTCTGGACAGGGTTGCAGTATTTACAAAGTCTAGCCAGAATCATATAGACACACATTTACCATGGCCAGTTAACCTATCGTGTGTTTTTAAGAGGTTTAATCGTAGGGGTAACCTAAACAAGAGCAACAATCAAACTGATTCAACCATTAAACCATGTGCCTCACTAGATTTAAATAAAAAGTAAATCATCTGCAAAATATATATATATATTATCAATAGAAAAACTTTTAAATAATTAATCCAAAATGGGAGCAAAGAAAACAGTAGTGGCCCCAAAATTAAACCCTGTGGGACACCACGGGATAATGGAGAAGACTAAGGCACAAAATCTCCAATAGTCATCAACTACTCTAATGCCGTACCTGATATGCTCACCCAATCGTGCATTGCTATAATATATTAATCAGATGTGATGATTTACTGCATTAAACAGAGATGAGATCAGACACACCGGATGACATTAACATATCATTAGAATATCCCTAAGTTGTTTGACCACAACCTTCTCAAAGATAAAAGGCCATTGATTTTGGGAAACCCAGCACTTGTGACCCCAGCCTTCTAAGTTAGGATAATCAAAGAGAAGAATTTAATTGTACAGCAATATGTTTATTATATAAATTATTGCATGCTGTAGATATGTATATGTAGATGCCTGAGGTATTCGTCCAAATGCCCCCCCCCAGCTTCTATAGAAAACAAGTTGCTCCAACAATTTCCATCAATAACTATATAAAAGATACAGCATAAACAGAGCTTTTCAAGCACCTGGATGACACTAAAGCATATTGACAGAAATTCACATCTAACAAGAGCACTCCGGCATGCCTGCCAGGGCAAAGCTGTAATTAAGCGAAACCACTGCTTGCTTGGTTCGCCTGTTCCTTTGCATGTCTCTCCGCAGCTCTCTGAGTCACTGGCAGCCCATTAACTTGCCTGGTGTGGTGTCTGCGGGGAGACAGCGAGCTAACAGCTTCAGTGGTGTAGAAGAGCTCTCTGTGCGCCATGAAGGCAGCCAAAAGATCAGTCATTATGAGCGTTTAGTAGAAATTTAGGCAAGACGAATTAAGCAGAAGTGTGACATCAGGTAAAGTGGGACGAATAAGCTTAATGTCTGGTTTGGTATTTGCAGGAGCCCATCAAGTCTGACTATCAAGCATAATTACCTTGAGTCCTTCAAGGCCTGGCATCATTGTTGTGGGCAAACTCAGAATTTGAAATTGAAACAAAATGAAACAGGAAAAAAACCCATCTAATGAAATTAGATTTAATTAGTTAAAGTATTTTTTAATAACTGCCCCATTTTGGTTGAATGTTAGGTAAAGTGGGACTCTTTTTAAAGTCATTTCAGTTCATTATAGCACCATTAAGAAGCCAGCATTTCATGGTACTACAGCACCGTAGCAACCCCCGTATTCAAGCAACTATATTATCTGCAATGGCAAGCAGCTCCAGCACCAAAAAAAAAAAAAAAAAAAAAAAAAAAGAATCACACACTAAATATCCTCACCCAACACTTTATTAGAAATACTATACCAACATTCCCTTTTCTGTTAAAAACACCCTCAGTTACGGATCTCAAAAGACGACTTCTTAGATTCTGCTGAAAATCCCTGGAGGTAGAAGTACGCAAAATCAGCCCGTCTGACACAAATAATAATAATGCTACGCTCAAAATCAGAGATCACATTTTACCCCAGTCCTGATGGTTGCCCAATTCTGGACTTTACCTGAAGCGATTGCCATGATTTTGTGCACATTTAATTGATTAGATAATTGTCTTTGTGTGTGTGTGTGTGTGTGTGTGTGTGTGATGTTACTAATTAAGTGCTTGGAGAAAATACATCTTCCTTTACAAGAACTACCTTTGGAATGCTTAATTTTTGGGCCAACACTTTAAATGAAGAGATTATGCTTTTCAGTCTTTTAAAATATGGCTTACACACAAAGTGACAAAATGTGCAGATTTATTGAATATTGAAATCCAGATCAATCTCATTTAACAGAGGGATTATTGGGGAATGATCAAATAATAAAAACATACAAATCTATTTTCAAAAGATACATACATAGAACGACTGAAGCCAGAGTTATAAAAGACTGGGGAAACAGACTGCGCAATCCTAAATGAATCAAATGCTTCACTGTCTTTCGGCCATCACTTCAGGGCCCTAAAGCAGTCCCTGCCGTTTCAGATCCTCATAGGTCTTCTTGTTGACCACGTTACCACTGGAGTCCTCGTACTCTTCCTGAGAACGAGAAAGGAAGACGAAAGGGAAAGAGTCCAAAGATGAGAGACATGAAGAAAGTGAGAAAGCAACAGTCAGGGGTGAGTGAAAGATCAGTGCTTGTAGAGGACATCACTCCCTCTTGTGGTCAGTTTCATAGGCAGGTTTTACCACCGTGCAGTGTGGACTAACTTGCGTAAGGTAATCACGGTCTTAAAACGACGGTTCAGTGAAAAACATCTAGCCCACACATAAAAGATCAGCCATGAAATGTTGGCGGTGTTTGTGTTTACTGGAGCTACAGAATATTCCAAGTCAACAAGATGCAGGTCACCCAAAAAGGTAAAACTGTATTTATCTTGATATAGTTAAATACATGGAAGTCACATACTGTGAACCGCAAACACATGTCTCTTCACTGAGAAGATAACGTTATGTAACAGCCTTGGCACATTTTATTTATGCCTCCAAAAGTCCAGACCCGACCAGACCACTACCCAAAGCCCTTCTACAATAAAAGCTAAAGTGTAATAAACTCAATGGCCACTTCAGGAGATTATGATGTTTTTGATACTTTAAATCAGTTTTTTAAGGCCAGTAGCACATAACCCAACAGCACTGCACGAGGAAGTGAAATCTGGGGAAACGAGTGGGTATCCATGATGAGCTAAAAGCGAAGACTCTCAGACCAGCTTTACTATGTCTTCAGCTAGTTAACCACAGTGCACCGAGAGGACACAGACAGGACTGAGCAGCACTACCCGCTACAAAAAATAATTACTATGCACTTGTTAAAGTGCTAGTGCTAGCAATGTGGCTCCTGCAAGTCATCGCGGTAACACAATCCAGCAAATCAGTGCAGAGATGATTATTTTTACCCCAGCAGCCCACCATAAAAAGACAATCGAGGTAAATAATATGGTTGTTATTGGGCATGTATATGTGTATCTGAGCCTTTTTCACCCCAACCAAAGTCATATACTTAGTATTTCTATGTCAAATAACACATTACAATAATAAATGCATTCTTTAGCATATTTAAATGTACTTGTTGGCACACCCACACTTTACGTTTATGCAATCCATTTCTTTCACTGCACTGACAGGTTGCAGTAATGTCCAAGTGCAACTTACCTCTGTATCTGGCTGCCACCGCTCTGATGCTTTCTGTGACTTGAGCTTTGACCAGACTATTTAAAACACAAGGAGGATAAGAAAACAACAGGATCAGAGTCACCCAGTAACTAATAGGCACTTCATCAAAGGTAAATGTTATTAATATTCTAAAACCAATTTTGATGCAGATAAGGTTATACCATGATTATTGATGTACAAGTAAGGAACAAAAGCAGTGTATCAATATGTATGTCCTATTACAGTTAAAATATAAAACATCTTAAATATGCAATGCAAATGTAATGTAAAAACACACAACATTTAAATCTACACTTAAAAATAAAGTGACTGGATGCAGTGGTGGGTCCACTTACGGGACACTGCATCTTCAATCTGGGTAACATTGGCAAAGTGGGCTGTGTTAGGGATGCCCAAGCAGCGCATGCCGTGCGCATGTCTCCACTCCTGAACAAACAAAGGAGGGAGAATTTAGTTTGAATTCAATATTATGCAGGAAACTTTTATCTGTGCAAATTATTCAAATATATTTACAATGTCAAAAGCACCAGAACTGGACTTTAAGCTGTTGACCCATTATCTTCAAATGAAACTTTGATACAAATCTTTACATGAGTAAAATGGGACACTGGGTAAAGTTTGCAATACTAATGAAACAAATGTTTTAAGAATATCCATATTTTTTCATCCACTTCTGAGTTCACGTTAAGCTGATAACACGTTAATAGATTAGACTAACTGAAAGCAGGACGCACTGCTTTCCTCTGCTCCATGGATCAACATGGAGATACCACTGCTAACATTTTTGTTCTCTAAACATCAGTAGTTCACTGAATGTGTAAATGAAGTCTGCTAAATAAAGAAGGCTATTACTGCCAGGATGTGAACAGACGTGTTAAGAGAATTCAATTAAAGCCCTTTTTAAAAGCTCCAGCCAGGAATCTAAATTCAAGCAAATAAAACTAAGCCCCATACGCCATCACAAGTACATTAAGGCTTTAAATACCTGCATTTAGCTAACAGTCACAATATTCAGAGATCTCATAAGTACAAAGGTAATTTGAGCACTTGAAATTGAAATTGAGATATAAACTACTGTTTATAAACTACCCCAAATGTTTTTCTGTACTTTGCAATAAATACAGCAACATATAATGTAGGCCCTGATTAATTTAAACCTATAACAGCTCTAAAATGCATTTCAGAAATAAACACAACATTAAAAGAATTATTATAATGCATCATAAAGTTTAATTTCTCAAATCCAAAGAAACTCAAATCCATTTCTCATTGCAATACAAACACTAGACCTCAAATATTTTATTGCAATATAGCACTGCTACTTCAAAAAGCTATGATGGACATGTATCCCCTTTGCGTGAATGCTGCACAGAAGGCAGCAGGCTTTGATGTGAGTAAAGAAATAAGCACTTACTGCAAAGTGTCTCTGGAAGGCTTTAGGTCCTCTGTATGTGTAGTTTCCACAGATTTCGCAGTTGTAGTTGATATTCAGGCCGTGAAGTTTGTACAGCCAATATGGAATGGGCTAGACAGGGAGAACAAAATAATTACGAAAAATGACTCAAGATCACCACAACAGATTATGGGTATCATACAACTGAATGCATCATGAAGGCAGATTTAGATCATTTATATAAAGAGTCAACAACAACAACAACAAAAACCTGTATATTTTAACTGCATAAACTGTAGGGCTGCGATATATATATATATAAAATCTACTGTAAAAGAAAAGTTTTTTCCAGCAATAAGAACAGTGGGATCTGAAGACAGTACAACACTGCCATCTTTACCTGTAAACTATTCATTCAAATACTGTTTTTAAAAACTGTTACAATATTGCAAAATTTAATCTTGCAATATCTGCACAGGAACAAGCAGCTAATTTTGTCACATCTTTTTTTCTTATCCTAATCATTTCTTTTCATATTTTATCCCTAATGTACAAACTGCAAATTAAATACAAAAGTTGTTTATATTGCCCTTTTCAAAATATGGCATTGTTCTGCTAGTTACTCATTTAGCCAATTAGCTTGCAAGGAAATATGTCCTTAAAAGTATTGCGATATTTTTGCTTTTGCCCTGCCAGACAACTAGCAAGGTTCCAGCATATTCTCAGCACTGTTCAAACCTGAAGCAGACCAGGATTCCTGCCCGTTTCCTGGAAATAAAAACAATACAAAGCAGGTATCGCAGATATACCTTGCCGTCCCAGCCTAGTGGCAGGTTTTTGGGGTTGTAGATGATCTCGTTATCCTCATCTTCGCTCTCACTTTCACTGGGCTGCTCTTCGTCATCTTCTTCACGCTCCTCGCCTGTGCGAGCCTGCTTCCTCTGAACATTCTCATGGGTCAGCTGCCTTTGCTCCTGCAGGACAGGCAAAAGAAATTTGAATTAGCAATGGCTCATCTCAATCAACTACAGCAGCTATCCGCAAAGCAGAGAAGGAGCAGAATACATGATCAGTTATTTGAAGACCAATTAATTAAGCAAGTGAAATCAGGTATGGTCCAGCTTGATTGTAATAAACAAAAACAAACCAAAAAAAAACCCCCAGCAATCACACAACCCCTTCATGGATAAGACTGGACACCAGAACAGAAAAAAAGGAGGGAAACAGTGCAAGGGTAGCAAATATTGCCTATACACAATTTATGTAATTAAGAGTAATTCTGCATCATTTATATTGGCCCATTATAAAATATTCACAACATGTTAAGGGTTTCCGTATTACAAATAATGTTTAAAAAAAACAACAACAAATAAATAAAAAAAGTTGTTTTGATCCGACACCCACAATAAGGACCTAATTAGAGGTCACCTACCCCCAAGATCTCCACATATTCATAAATCTGCGCCTCCAGGAATGCAATCTCTTTGTTTCTTTCCGTGTCTCTGTGGGAAGAGGATTATAGTTGTTAGACTCCAATTATCGAAACTCAAGAGTATCCTAACATCAATTATAAAATACCTACTTCTTTGGTCCTTTGGCTTTAGGGTTTTTGGCAAACAGAGAGGGATCCAGTGACTCCAGAGATTTGCCTTTAGTACTGAAGAGTCTCTGTGCTCTTTCCTCCAGTGTGCTAGGGACAGAGTCATTCATTTAAACACACACAAGCATTATTTCTATTATACTACAACATTTTTATTTGATACTTTTTGCTATTCAAATCAGAAGTATTGTTGACAGAGGAACAGAATATACACAAGCACTCACCCTCCACACTTCAAACCCAGGGCCATGAGAGCAGACTTTAACCTGTCCAATCCCAGAGATGCCAGCTCCTGCAAAGAATCATGTGGTCCATTAACTAAGACAGTCCTAGTGCACTGTAATACACAATCTGTACAACTGAAGATATACAGTCACTTCTATACATCAAAATTTGTATCTTCAAAATAGCAACTTTACAGGAGAAAGAAAGGGGTTACTTTCAATGGAAGCCTAATGAATAGAACAAAACGTTTACATACAGATGCCTTAGCCTCAAGGTTTTTTTTCCCCATTTTCATCTAAATATGGTTTGATCAGTAAGGAACATTGGGACTTTGTGTATTCCTAATGACAAGCCTTACCTCCCAAGAGGAGAAAGCAGACAGGTCCAGATGAGCTCCAGCATGAGTCAAAGCACTGCTAGCTTCTTTCTGTTTCACACACACACAAACATACAATTAACTAACAATTAAACTGTTTCACGGTATCAAAATCACACACACCTACTCAAAATTACATTATCTAAAGCTTCACTGGTCTCCAGGCTTCATCCAGTGGTACACATTTACATTTGTCTGTCTTGTGTCAATCATCATAAACTTGTGGCCAGCACAGCTCACGCAAGTAGGCTGTAAGCTGATATGTTAAAATACATTTGTCAGGGATCGGAATACCAACTAATAGTTTAATCTTGTAGCACCATGATGAGTGGCTACTTACCAGCCTAATACAGTCATTAGATTTTACTGATTTGCTGTATTTCTGCCCCTGTGCTTTTGTTTTTGACACTGGAAATATTCGGGCTAAGTTCACTGTGGAACAAAAAAGCTTTCTGTATTAAAAATAAGATTAAGGTGAACCTACGGGCCAACCAGGGAAGGTCCCATTTTCCCACTTCTTCTCAAACTCCACTAGCACTTTTCCATAGAGCTCATTCTGGTCCAGCAAGGGCTTCACCCTGTCTGTGTAATCCTGCAGGTACTCCAACAGCATCTCCAGATACCTGCCAAACACATAACACAGCTCAAACAGAAGCTCAATCTATTCCACCACCAATGTTTCTGGGTGGAAACGTATTTGTAACTCCATTAGTAGAATGAGTCATGTGAAATTACTAAAATTAATGCAATTTTCTTCACTGATTTGATTGTTTAATAATTACAATAATAATAATAATAATAATAATCATCATCATCACATCAAAGCACCATAATCTATGAAAGAAGAAGAAACCACACTGCTTCCATGTGAAACAACTTACTTTTTGTACTCTGCATTCTTTCTATCTTTGGAGATGTCAAATAGTTGATCAAACGATGACAAATAGGAGATGTACTCCAATTTCTAAAACAGTAACACAGCAAGACATCAGATTAGCAACACCAAATTTACTACAACAGGAAATAGATCTCTGAGAAAATAAAGCGAAAAATCACACCTCCACTCCTTTCAGGTTGATATATTTCAAATAGCAGTCATGAAGATCTAGATAGCGTCCATAGCCTTCTTCATCAGTGAACTCCACTAGATCTGCACAATACAATGTGAAAACAGAAGTCATGTTGAACACTGGTTATGTAAGGGTGGGGGAGGCAGCAAAAACATTACATCATGGTACTTTCTGCCATACTCAGAAGTGTGTACTGTCATTCGGCATGGTTAACACACACACTGTACAGCCTTAACTGTAACAGTAAAAAAAAAGGGGGGGCTTACTCTGAGCTTCCTCACTGGGATTGTCTCTGGCCTTTACCAGCTCCTCAAACTCCACGGACATGGGCACACAGATCTGTGTGTAAATGTGAAAAACAAATTAATGAGAAGTTGTAAATCAGAATCCATGTCCTATAATAACGTACAGCAAGTTGATATAATGGTCAATTTCACAATCAAAATTCGAAATGCTAAAGTCAGATGCACTACCTCATTTGGATGTTTCCTGTGGAATTCCTTAATCTGTTTCAGTCGGTTGTAGAACTCAGCAAACTCATTTGGCCCAGATATCGCACTCAGCTCTTCTTTTCGCATACTAGTGAGAAGGAATTACAAGGAATGACATACAACGCTGATGGAATGCTGGAGATCATACATTTAAAAACAGAGATGACAAACTTTGGTCACAGTGAAAGCAAACCCTTCTTACCCATCTTTGTCCTCGTATGAGTCTCGAAGGTTTCCGCTCACTTCCATATATCTCTGCATGTAAAGAAAAGTTTTGCTGTCAGAATATAATGCACATATACAGCGTTTAAAAGCATGCATGTTTTTTAAATAAACAACATGTATGTAACACAGATAACAGGAACTTACATCCAGCATTGCTCGTATTCGATGGTCGGAATTAATCTGGTCGCGCAACTGAAAGAAATAAATAAAAATACAAAAAACTGAGCACACAGAGAGATACAGATACTGGACTCAATTGAACTGGGGCAACTCATTTCACTCCATTGTGTACCTGTACGCAGTTAAAACAGTTAAGTTAGCAAATTGTTTGTGGGTAACTAAGTAAAGCCCTACTAAACTACAAGACTTAAGATTACTTCCACTGAATACTTTATAGCAGATATTGCATAATTCATATATGTTACTGAATAATGGGTCTTAAGATTAATAACCAAGTATGTAGTTACAATACAAACTAGTGCATGCTAATACAAAAAGCCTACTACTACTAACTAGTCACAAACTTTGGTTTTTGGTCAGAGGCTCTCTACTAATGTGCTACATCTGTCTTTAAGATTCATGCTGTTTTCAGATGTACTGATGATGCCAGCTACATACTCAGGAAAGTTTGTGATTTACCACAACACCACCACACATATAGTGAACTGCTTAAAGCAAAATAGCTAGCTAGTTAGCCAGCTAGCTAGCTAGCTAGCGCCAGATCCAAACTAACGCAAAGTAACGTTAGCTTAGCTATCGCTAGCTAGGAAAACAGCTAGATAGCTAGATGGCTACTTCAGTGACTCCAAAGCTATGTAGTCAGTAAGCTTTGAGTTAGGCCACAGCCCTGTTAAATTAGTGCGTTGTTTATGTTTTTTACAGAATAAAACCGAGGCGTCTTCGCTGAGAACAGTTAGCGCGCTAGCTAACACACAGAGAAGAGCTAGCAGCATTAGCGGCGTTAGCACAGACGGCTAGCTCAAATTACCGTCGTTTTCTTGTGTAGCATCTCCTTTGTTTTGGCGTCCATCAGCCTTTCCATCTCCTCATGGTAGCGACGCTGTTGCTCTAAAATCGTCTCCATAATGTTGGTATTTCCCCCAAATCAGGGATTTACAGACGGACTGTAGATAAACTGACCGAGTCAGCTCTGTTACTACGCAAGACTACGCGCGTGCGACGACTCCGGCTGTCCCACTCCCTTCCACAGACTGACGGCAAACTAACAGCAGCAGAAGCGTTCCGGCTCGTCTGCGCTATAACAACAACACGGTTAGCAGGCTGGATCAATTGCAGAGCCCCTAAAGTCCAGAGGTAGCTAAATAATATTGAGAGAGATCAGTTAAATTAAGGAGCGACGTTAAACGCAGAGAATCGTTTGTTACATTGAGGGAACGGTTTATTAAATTAAGGAAATTGTTTATGAAATCGAGGAAACGTTTTAAATGTCTAAATATTATTTATCTACCTTGATACATTAAGGGCTCTGTGCTACACTAGTTTATCACCGTTATATTTATTTTACTACAAAAACATCCTTGGAAGTTTGCTTGTGCAGTCTTCAATTACACATATTGGGAAATATAAAAGATATGACATAAAAATGTGTCACGTGCATGCTTTCACATATTATATTCAAACAACTATGATGTAAAATGTAGAGATTTTTATTAGAAACCTAGAAACATTAACAAAACATCAAACCCAGTTTCCTAAAAGCATCATGTTAAAGAGGTGGTGTAGTGCTCAGTGTAGTGCTAAAGCCTTGATTCACTAAGAGACTTTCAGAAATTCAAGCCGTCCATGTCATTTGAGGCTCAACAGGTTTTTTTTTTTTTACATATGTATGTTGATATTATATTATTAATAATAGCAATAATAATAATAATAATAATAATAATAATTGTATTAATTGAAGTTGAAATAATTCTAATAATTCTGTTTATAATGACCTTTTGCTTCTGCTTTCTCACATTTTTACAGATGTTTTTTCTCAGTAAACTGTGTCTGATAGGACCTACCATTTTCCGGCAGCTGCACAACCCCACAGTCAGTTCTCGAAGTGGGCCAGTACTCACACGTCTGCATCATTTTACTCTTTGGCTTACCGACCCTTTTTCTTATGTACTCAGGCTGCTGGTACTTTTTTTATTTTTCGGCCCTCTCCATATCGGGTTTTGGCCGAGCAAGAGAACTTTCAAAAAGAGTTGCTTGTAGAATTGATGAAAGGACGAAGCAAAATCCCCCTTTGAGGGGCAGTGGTGGCTCAACAGTTTGGGCTACTGATGACAGGGTTTTAGGTTCACTTCACAAGATCTTCAAGTCATCTTTTACTCAGCACTGTTACAGTAATCACTTGCCTGAGTACAGTAACATATTTTGACCAGGGGCGCCCAAAAAATATGGTCAAATTGCAAAAGAGCACATTTACATTTTCTCCAGATAATGAAGGAGCTTAGTTTTTTTCCTACCACTTATATTGTCCATTAATATTTTTCTATTGATAAAAATATAAATATCTAGAAATGTAGAAATAGAGCAAAAGCAGTGATTTCCCCCGCTGGACATACAGCTGTTTTCCATATTACAGTTCATTAACTGAGGGTAGGCTCATAGCTTTATGATGGGGTGGAGGTGGGTCAAAACATTGGGTAAATTGACAGACATAAATCAGGAATAGGCGCAAGGTATTTGTCACCCGTGCTCAGCATTGACCATTAACACCCTCTTGTGGTCACTAACCTAACATATACCTATTCCAGGAACAGCAGTACTCGCAGGGGAATATGCCTAATAAGCACTTGTTCAGCGAATTATCCTTTGACTCTCAGTTTAGCTGATATCATAAACAAGCACTGCTGAGATAGTATTTCTCAGTGAAATGTATCCAGAGGTTGAGATCACGATAATTAAAACACTTATAGATCACAAAGTAATGAGATCTGAAGTAAGCTGTGACAGATACAATCCATTTATGCTACCATTTGTACTGTGTTTTATGGACTACTCACTTCTATCCTCCAGAAGAAAACAGCACTAAATGTCACCAAAAGTTCTTCAGGAACATTTTTGTTTATACTTGCTTTTCAACCAAGGTGAGTTTTTAAGGGTCAGTGCCATCTGTCAAAGGGTGAGATGTATCACGCTGCAAGTGAACGGTTAGATCTTGAAGTTGATGTGCAGGAAAGCAGGAAAAATGGTCAAGCAGAGAGACTTTGACAAGAACCAAACTGTGGTGGCTATACAACTGAGTCAGAATATCTCTAAAACACTGTGCAGGTCTTGTGAGGTGTTTCCAGTACCTACCAAGAGTGGTCCAAGGCAGAAGAACCAGGGAACTGATGACAGGGTTGTGGGCATCCAAAGCTCAGTGCTAAAAGCACAAACAGCTGAAACCGTTAATGCTGGCTAAACAATATTACACTGGTGTTTTTAATGTTATGGCTGATTGTTGTATATCAGCCTATTGCAGTTTAGCCTCGCACACTAACACTTAACCCATAAAACTCATTATTTTTTAACTAGGCACAATACAGGACAGCCAATCAGAGCCAATGTCATTTTAATGTATCAGATGTATAAACAGTAAAAAATCATCAATACCTTTTTTTATTATTATTTTTAATAAAACATCTCCAAAACTGGCAGGTCTTGTGGGATGTTCCAGGCATGCAGTCACTACCAGGGTCAATCTCACAATTTACAGGACCTGCTGCATCTGCTGCTAACGTGTTGGTGGCAGATATCACAGGACACCTCAGAGGTCTTGTGGAGTTCATGCTTCACATTCTCAGTTCTGTTGTGCTGGCACAAAGGGGACCTACTCAAAATTAGGCAGGTGGTATTAATGTTATGGCTGATTCACGTAAGTAGCAACATAATCTTTTTTTTTTTAAGATAAAAACAGGACCACCTAAAAGCTGTATAATCCCCTAATTCCAGAATGAGAAAGATCACAGAGCGAGGAAGGCACTTCATTCAGTTAAGCACTTTGTAACATGTTGCGACAAAGCCCATGAGGAAGAGTTGGCTAATAGGAAAGGCTAAAAAAAGAGCTCAGTTCTAAAGGAAACCCTGAGCGTTAAGACTTGTAGCTTATGCGTCAAATCAGCCTGCAATTCCAATACTAATAAAAGCACTGAATAAACCAAAGGATTTTTTTTTTTAATTATGCATACTGTGCTAGTAGACTGCCACTGTTGTGTTGTGGTTTAGACACAGTCATACTGAAAATAAGACAATCAATAGGTAATGTCGCTCTGTAGCTAAAGCTGAATATTTTATAGAATTTAATAATAATTAATATCATTTTTCTATTTAAAAAATTAAGTATTTTGCTATTGGAGGATTCTGTACCATACTGAGGCTCACATGTCTTCACAGTTTTCACTTTAAGCTCCAGACTGAGCCACACTCTGAGGTCAGATGAAGGGCCTATTATTCTTCAGGCTTTTCTTTGGCTCGTGCCCCTGTGCGCTTAATGACGCAAGTGTCAAAACTGGAGTGACTCTTGAAACAGTGTGGAGTGGATGACATAATGCTAACACCATTAGGCGGTATGTCCCTCATCCTTTCATATCACCCCAATTGACATCTATACACGTGAAGGCCAAGAACAAACTTGAGTTGCAGAAAAAATAGGAGCAGCTTGCAACTTATTTTAGTTACTTGCTTTTTATATTCATATATACATTATTTCATATATTGTTTTAAATATATATTCATAAATTTAATATATACATTCATTTTTAAACATAGTTCTTCTCAGTGATGAAAAACATCATGTATGTGGTTCTGTAGGGTTTCCACAAGACTGAGTGCGTATGCTTTTATTCACAAATATTCCATTGTTCCACTCTCCTGATAAGTGTTCCCAATGTCTAATGTCACTTGGGCATGTAAATATCCCCTCAAAGCAACTTAAAGTAAATCTGTGAAACCACAAATAACCTTAAAAATTGGAATGGAAATAAACTAATTTCAACAGGACAATGTGGTCATTATATATGTTGCAATACAGAGAATGTGATGTCCTCATATGAGGATGCAGAAATGTAAGAAATGTATGTTAAATCACTATATAAGATTAGTATAATCTGATTACTGAGTGTAGGCCTGAAACCGTTCTCTTAGGCTACGTTTAGATTTGTATGCATTAAGGTTGGTCTTCAAGCAGATTGCAATGCCAATAGCAATTCATCTTTTAAGTTTTATTTTGTTGACTTTATTTTATCATCTATTGATCATTGATAATTTAGGAGAGGCTTGGGCCTAATCTGTGCCTGGTGACTAATTCTCTTGTTTGAGCATTTCTTCACATTAATTATGGGAATTGTGCATGATTTATCTTATAAAAATGGTGGAATTATTATAATTAATTATATTAATATGAATTTGGATGGCCACTTTTTTTGTAGCAGTGTAACTGAGAGTAAACCAGTACACTGCCAAAGGACACAGACACATTTGCAATTCAGGCTAGAGAAAACTAAACTCATATATACTGTATTGACAAAAGAATTGGGACACAACCATTGAATTTAGGTGTGTCATTCAGTCCCACTGCCACTGGTGTATGACATCAAGCATGCAATCAAGCCATGCAGTCTGCCTTTCCACACATTAGTGAAAGAACGGGTGGTTCTAAGAGCTCACTGAATTCCAGCATGGTACTGTAATAGGACAAGTCAGCTGATGAAATGTCTTCCCTCCAAGATGTGCGTGGCATTATTGAATAGTGGAAGTGAAGAATAGTGTTTTTTGACTAAATGCAATCAAATCATCACAGCAATGTCCTATTATGGTGTAAAGCTTTCACAGACAAGCATAGACTGTAACTGCAGCAAAGGTGGGACACACGTCACTTAGAGCCTAAGAAAAGATGAGCAGGTGTCCACAAACTTTAGGCCATATCGTGTTTTGTGTTTTTTATACAGAATAATGTGCAATAAGCATATGGAATAAAATAAACAATTATGTACAATGAATGGTGAATGGTGGTCCACCATTACTTCCTTTTCTATGGATTGGTTGAGCTGGTGCTAGCTGACCTCCACACTGAAACAAATAAAACTACTCATTTATAGACAATCTATAATCTAGCATAGACCATGGACTAATCACTCATTCTGATTTGCATTAGCTAACCTCTGATAACCCCCTTCTGGTTCTGGTGTCATTTTGCTTGAGGGAGAGGCCTCAATCAAGGGGTTTCAACGGTTCAGGCACCAAGACAAGAAGCTCTCCATCATAGAGAAGAACATTTTCAGCAGCAGTCGAAACCCTATGCACCCACATGCCTCATTGACCTGTCAGGTTTATGCACTACAGCTGTGTTATGGTCATTTAAATATTCTTATACTTTTTAAAGGGGGTGTTTGTAAAAAAGAAGAGAATGTAAGTGAATGTTTTAATCCCTCAGCGGCGGGTTATATGAGTCGTTTTTGAGCAATTCCGTCCAATTAGTAATGCACTGATCACTCTTACTCACTAACCCAGGCTGCTTCAAAACCACATAGTGTAGCTATGACCGTCCACCACCATTCATCCGTACAGTATAATACAGTGGCATGTGTTTCTGACGGAGACTAAGTTTTGTGAGTCACACACACACACACACATAGCCGGGCGCGCGCTCGGAGGCGGTCCGGTTGTTTCTCTCTCGCGCTCTCCGTGTCATTAACGCCGAGCAGAAGAAGGACGAGTGCGCGGACAGAGCTGCCGTGCTTCGCTCTCAGTGGGGGAAAAGCCCGACTTCAGCTCGATCCCAGGACTGTTTTTCTGACTCCCCTCCACGACTGACAGGTATTTCTTGTGTGTGTGGTGGTGTGCGAAGCGCCTGGGAAGTGAAGAAAGGCTGCGAAACCTATGAAAGCTGCGGGAAACCGCGACAGCAGCTCAGCTCGTTGGGGGAGGGCGGGATGGTTTACACGGCGCTCGAGCTCACGCTGTTCATGGCCGTTAAAAACACCGTTCGCTTTCGCTGCGGTTCGGTGTCCTCCTCCTTTTCGTGTCAGCGGAGTTAGCTAGCGTTATCAAATGCGACAAATTAACGGCGGTTCATATCTGTAAAAGAGTCACTGCGGCTTTAAGTAGTCACTCGTGTCGTGCTTTTCAGTTGTAACCTTTGTTTTTAGCTGGTCTGTTTGTGTTTTGGGGCTCCGTGAGTAACTGACGCTCGGTGGGGCTTTGAAGGGAAGAGGCTAGCCGAGTTAGCCGATGAAGCTAGCTACATAAACAGAAAACAGAAGATGGCAGGGAGTTTCTTTTTCTCCCACATGGCGGGGAAGAAGGTGTGTGTGTGTGTGTGTGTGTGTGTGTGTGTGTGTGTGTGTGTGTGTGTGTGTGTGTGTGTGTGTGTGTGTGTTGCGCGTGCAACACGTTCGACTACGACGTGGGATTTCACAGCGGTTATGGATTCGGTTCTGTTTACATACACCGTGTTAGCTCACGGGCTTTTGCCCGCGGGTTGTCCGTTTCAGGGGGGTTGTTGGCTTTCCCGGAGGACCCAATAAAGCCGTTACGGATGACAACACATTGTGGTCATGTGACGTGATGTGATAACTGGAATCGATTATGTCGTCTGTGGAAATTTCTGTGTTGAATGAAACGATGCGTCTCCCCAAAAAGCCTTTTCTGAACAACCCCCTTGAGGCGAAACGTGAGAGCATGATTGTGTTACAGTATCTGTGCGATAGTGTGTAGATATCTGCTCACCCAACGCAGCAGTAACAGCCTCTGCTGTTCTAGGAAGGCGATCATGGACGGTCTGGGTTCTAGGTAAAAAAAATTAATTAATTAATTAAATAATTAATTACTTTAAAAAGCCACTCCAACTCATCCTGAAGGTGTTGGATGAAGCTCCAGTCAGAACTCTACCTTATAGCCCAGTGCTGGGGGGGCCGAGGCACTTTAACCTACTTGTAGGTTCTAGTTAATCCATAAAACCAGTATAACACAACTGCACACAGCTGAATTCCCTCCAAACTGTTGTGGACCACACACAGCATCCAGAAAGTCTGCCACGGTTGGTTTGCTGACAGTCTCTGAACAACACTCATCATCTCTATTTCTGCCTTATATAAAACCAGAAACATTTGATAACCAACAAAATATCACTGTAGTTATCAATCTGTAATAAGTAACATAGCTACACCGCACAGCTATAGCCAAATTAGTGAGATAACAGCTAAGAAGTACACAAGCCAAACAAGCTAAGCCAATCTCAGTCAGAGTGTCAGTTAAATTACAGCCCGCCATGTCTCGCAAACGTGATTTCATGATTTCGTGATTTTAACTGCCAAGATGACCTTAGATAAAACAGCTACAGCTTGAACCACAGCTCGGTTAACCAAGCGTAGTAGATTCACCCTAGATATGAATTTTTATGAGGTGCGTTTGAGCTTTGCTGATGCTCCAAGAAAATTGTGCTTTGTAATCAATTCCAGTTGAAGCGTTTTGCTCTCTCTTTGTTAACAGGTTCTCAAACTGCTATTGATGTATAGCTTATAAACACGAACAGGCACAACTAAATTAGCAGCGGACTAGTGCCCCCGGTGGTCTGACATGTCTGAGCAATTTGTCAAGCCCTGTGTACGCATTTGCAATTCTTCTGAGTAATAATGGGTATGTAAATTATATACAGATCATTTCTTAAATGACGCACCATAAGAAATCACATATTTCAAGGTGAGCTGCAGCCCTGTCTTGCACCCCGCTGGCACCAGCTTGAATGATAAATTCATTAAATGACGATACATAAAAATTGGGCAGCCGCCAATCAGCATCAGCACTGACCTTCTTAATAAGTCCTGTTAATCAACAGTTAAGGATTATCATTGGTTTATGTGTGTGGGTGGGTGGATGGATGGAGGGTAAATAAATCTTATTTAAACCGCCAATTGGGGGCCACTGGGCTTAAGCCCAGATAGGCCTGTGCATTAAACTACTCATGACCCATGTGCGACTGCACCTCTTGTATTGGCACTTCCTTTCTATGGAGATAACACAAGCTGTGTGTGTGTAAAGTACAACATCTGTGTCAGTAAATGCAAACCCATAAGCAGGGTTGGGAGGTTTACTTTAGAAGAGTATTCTGAACTGATTACCTGTTTAAACATGTAATTGTAACATAAATCAAAAGATTACATTATTAGAGTAATGTAATCTGATTACTTTAAGTTACTTCTGGATTACTTATTTTTAAAATCCACATATTCAAGTACTATATGTATAAATTCACACAAAAACATCCAGCAGTCAGCTAATCATACAGCATGAGGCAACTTGCTCCATGTGAGTCATTAACAAAGACAAATTTACAGCGAACATCAACAACAGTAACTCACAAACGCAGGCTTGCTTATTTGATAACATGGTTATCCTTTTAGATGGTATTGTTTTCCTGCTAGTAATGACCCTGTTTTTAAAAATGTGACTGTGATCAAATTGCTTACTTTTTCTCTGTAACTGTAACCGAATGCAGTTCTGTTACTACCCAACCCTGTCTGTGTGCTACAGCTGAAGTAGGCTGTAATTTCAGTGGAGTGCAATGTTGTAATAGCTGCCTGTGCTGATACTGACAGTACCAAAACTTCATAAGTATGTGGGAACAATCCTCACCATGCTGTATTGTGCCAAATATCATGGAATGTGAGTCTGCTGATGTCTTAACTTGGCGTCAAGAACCTTCAAGTGTAGCATGTGTTGTGTATGTGGAACACTGTTGAGCTCAAATCCTCAGTAATCTCGTTGAAGCACTAAAACTGTGCCTGCAGTTGGCGGCCTACGAATGGGATACAGATTCTGCTTTAAAAGTGTGTTTTAAAAGATCTTCTTAAAGGCGATCGAAAGGAGGTTTTCTCCACATTGCTGGAACTGTCACAATTACGTGATGGGGGGCAGTTTTGTTTAATGAGAGGTGTTTTGAAGGTTGTAAAGGTAGTAGGAAATATCCTTATACGATGTGGGGAGGTTCTTTATGCCTTTTAATGGTTCATTGCACAAATGACTGTTTTAAACGTTTTTGTTTTTTTTTTGGACCATTTTCACAACAAATTTTGGAAACAAATATGGCAGTCTCTGTCACTATTCACTCAAATTAGCCTTTAGCAAGCTGAGCATTTTCCACAAGGGTGTGCTGTTATTACTGAGAAAGCTTTTGATGTTTTGTGTCAGTGACACTGCGTGTCCTTGTTTTGTTTAATTATTATTTAACTTAAAGCACTTCATGGGCTTGGGTTGTAAATTCACTCATTTGCTCAAGCTTGGCAGACTAATGAATCTTCACAAAAGGGCACTACTGAAAGGCTATACTTGATTTAATTAGTAATTCATTTACCAATATAATCAATGGTGACCACTCCTTAATACTACTAATGGCTCACTGCACTGAACTGTGCATTCGGAGATGGCAGTTGGGTGGTAATGAACAGTGAAGATAAGCCTGCCCATAAGTAGTAAAGCAATGCCTGTGTCTTAATTGCTTTGCTGTCATGTATTTGGCCAGCTATGTGATCATTCAGAGGTTAAATGTATGGCTAACAGAAGACTATCTACCTTGGCAGCTCTGCCTGTCTGTCTGCCTGTCCATCCATCTATCCATTTGTCTGAATATCTCAATTCTTCTCTCAATCGAGAGTGGCTTTCCCTGGTCACCTTGGAGCTTTATGGCTCTGATGTAAAATTGAATTTCCTCAGCCTCGACCTTGTCGTCAGGCCTTGATTACGGAGGAGCTTCTTTGTGATCGACTCCCTCTGGAGAGATCTCTGAGCTTATTGCTGTGACCTTTGAAGATGCAGGCATGCAAAGAATGTATTATTTAGCAACTGGGGTACCTTTTATGAGAATCATATGCACTTTATGATTAAGAAAGTAGCAATTCTTTTTAATGCAGTATTAAAAAAAACCTCTTGATGTCATATTCATAAGGCCCCCAGGGCAGCTATTTATAGATATGCAGTGCTAGACCTCTTTGTTTGAATAGAGTCATTCATGATACAGCAGCTGCTTTAATGCATACACATTTGCCTTTTGTGTTTACAGTAGCATTTATTTCATATATTTATATCCCACATGAAAAAGGTTAGTGAATTTGATAGTGCCAGTTTTATTTGCATGTTGTAGCTACGATGCGTGCTCCTCACACTGGCAGAGCAGGAAGAAGCAGGAAGTTGATTATGAGCCTCATTTAAACAACAGTTTGATTGGCACATAGTCATTACAGCAAGCATGAAACTTTTTGGGATTGGCCACAGTTAAGGGAGGGATTGGCACCATAATAGTTGCAGACAGGCCCATTCAAAACAACCTGATAGAAATATGCAGTATGTAAATCCTCTCTGGTTTAAAGGTTTTTTTTCCCCTACATTTCCGCATACTTGTATCTTTAAGATCCTTTGGAGTGGGTTATTGTAAAAAGCCCCAGAGAAAAACCTGCCCTGTCAGAATTTGTCACAGTGATGGTAAAAAGATTCAGTTTTGTGAAGAGTTTAATGACCTCTTTCCATGAAATGGTTACATAATAGTTTTAAAAGAACTTTTTAAAAAAGTGTATTTGTGCAATTGTGACAGAGGTTCATGCAGGGTTTTGTAAGGCCATAAAATCTGTTTCTTTTGGCCTGATTGACTGCTAGCAGTCTTTGATATGGCAAATATACAGTACTGTGCAAAACTTTTAGGCACCTGTGAAAGTTAGAGTGAAAAGGCTCCTTTTCTGGGTAGTAGGAGTTACTATTAACACATCAAGAACTGACTGTTTGCTTGCTGCATAATGATTCAACACATTTGACTTGGATCCCACCCCTTAGATTTACTAATGGATTTGAATAGTAAATAAAATGGTTAAATTTGTGGTTTATGTTGCAACCATGGGTTTCTGTCACCACTGTTATAAAGAAATCAGAGTTGTACGTTTCTCTGCTACGAGGCTTTTCACATAAAACCACTCAGAATTACCTTACTTTCATCTCAGTGATAAAAAGTAAGATAATAGAATTATGCACTAATTTTAAAATATTGGTGGATTTCCTCCTAAACCAGCACTTTGAAGTGGTGCAGATGTAATCAGTGGATTTATTTTTGTGGGTGCAGAGTGGGTCATTTATACTGCAGCATAATAAATCATCAATACCAGTATACTGGTGTCAGTGCTCAGTAATGTTAATTATAATTTATATTGTATTATAATATTAATATAATAGAATAATCTTGATTTATTATTAGTAGACTTTATGCTATATTCACAATAACCTTCTAAAATAAAATGAAACAGTCCAGTCAAAATAAGCTGCATGGGGATTATAAGATTTTATAGCGCAGCATAGCAGAACTCAGGAAGCATTTGTTTCAATAATGCTAACAAATGCTTCCTGAGCGTTAATGTATGTATAATTGTATTGTATTGTATTTCTGTTTAAATGATCATGATACTAAAAAGGTTTCATCATCAAAACCATCCAGCGCTAATCACTTATTTGTCTCCCTCTCTGTGTCTGTGCCAGATCAGGATGTCCAGTGAGGTCCAGACTAGGCCGGACGATAGTCCGAACACAAGTGGGGGCAGTTCAGATGTTGAACAGAGAGAGGTAGCACCCCCAGAGCAGCCTGAGGAAAGGGAGAGAGAGAGGGATCCAGCTCCACCAAAAAAGAAAGAGGCCAAGATCTCCAGCAAGACCGCTGCCAAGCTCTCCACCAGTGCCAAAAGGTAGGCTAAAGCTCTTCTCTGGCTTTAAAAGGATGCTGGTCAGATATGCTATGGCAATTCTGTATTTAACAAATGTTTTTTTTTAAATATTTGTTAGAAATAGTTTTATAGCAGAGATTTATAGCATCTATCTGTGTGAAATGCTCTTTGAAATCTGGCAGCTGTCCCAACAGTCAGAGATTACTGAATAGCTGTTTGGTATCTTCCATGCCTGCAACGTCAGTGGAATTGCCTTTTCTGGGAAAGATTGGACAGTAGTTTACCTAAAAAGTCCCCAGATTTGTCTGGATTACAAATGACACTTACATATGTTCTTTTGACACGAATGTTACTTTAAAGGTTTTACTGTACTGAAATATTCTGTGACAGAAATAATAATTGAAAAGTGTTGTTTGCATAAATATTCAAGCCCCGCAATGTGGAAGTTCCCACTTTACACTAAAGGAAAATCTGGCCCTAATTAGGACACAGTTGGCTATCAACTGCCCTCTACCAGAAAAAAACATTAAAGAAAGTTTTGCCTTTTTGGATAAAAAACCCCCCCAAAAATTAGGCTTGTATGACATTGCTAGGTATTTTTTTGTGTGATTATATGCTGCGATATTAAAGGAATTACAGAACCTTTCGCCAGATTTCACCATATTAATGCTAAATCAATAGATTGTGCAGCCCTAGTTTGGATATCTCAGTGAGCACTGTTGCGTCATACTATCCAGGCCTTCCCTCAGAACTTGAGAAAAATTAGACCAAAATGCAGCTTTGGCCAAAATTCTAAATGCAAAAACCTAACACCCCCAAACCCTTAATAAACATCTTATCATAATGACCCTTAATCTCTACAGTGAAGTATGGGGGCGGCAGCATCGTGTTGTGGGGATGCCTGTCCTAGCTGTACTAGGCATCTTGTTAAAAATGATGGATTGATGGATGTATGGATCGAAATACAGGACATACTGCAAGACAACCTGCTTCAGTCTGCTAAAAAACTAGCTAAAGCTTGGAAGAAACCTCGGCTTTTAGCACATAAATGATCACAAGCACAAAGCCAAAGCAACACAGGAGTGGTTGAACAACAAAAAGGAGAATGTTCATTAATGGAGAAATCAAAGTTCCGATCTTAATCCAAATGAGAATCTGTGGCACTTTTTACAAGCTTCCTTTAACCAACCTTAACAACCTGGAGAAAATCTGCCAGGAATGGGTGATAATTTCTCCCAAACAGTGCAAAGCTACTAGGTAGAAACCTACCCCAGCAGATTTACAACTAGTCTCAAGACTGAATACTTTATAATTCAGTTTATAATTTTTTGTTTTGCTTTCAAATATTGATCATTGCTGTTGGTAAATTAAACTAAATTAAACGTTGACTTGCAATAAAAGAAATACTGTCTGGAACAAATCTGATGACTTATTTGGGGCATCTCACCCTTTGGATTTAGTGCAGTGCATTATGTGAATGTGGATTACATGTTTTTTCTTTTTACTAGATCAAATGTTTTTCATTTAGTTGTGAAGTCATGTATTGTAAAAATATCTATAATTCTTTCCATTTCACCCACACCTATGGCTGTGTTGCTCCCTCAGTGGGAAGGATGGCTTAGGATGGCTGTCAATGTACTGCAGCGCTGACCAATTGTGGGTGTCTGCCAGCTCACATACACAAAACGTAGCGTTTACCACTTTCGTCCAAGCTCGTTCGGTTGCCTAACTATGTTGCAGCAGTTTGAGAAGATGCATTGGCCCAGGGAAAGCACCTGCTTGCTGTCATCCTTAAAGACAGATTTGCCATACGATTAGGAAGATTCAGGCAGCAAGTGGGGAAAAAGATATATTAGGAAGAAGTGCATTATTAACACGAACATTTACGTTTAAATCTGTAAAGTGTTTGTGTATGTTTGTATAAAGAATGCAATTAAAAAAAAGTATAATTCTGACTGTGGTCTTTGGAGCAGTAGCTAGAACGAAAGGACATTAAGTTAGAACCAGAACAATTAAACCTGTTCACAAAGGCTCCTCTGAGTGTTGGAAATGGCAGAGGGCAGTGCATTAGGCCTGCTCCCCCCCTGAGCTCTTAATCGTTGCTCCAGCCTTCCCCTGCCAGCCCTTGGACCCAGCCATGGAAATGTGCCACCTCAGGAAAAACTGCTATCAAATTACACAGCGTGCAGTCAAGCTTGCAAACGGCGCTGTAACCGGAGGCGTTTTATTAAGGTCCAGCGTTGAGCCCTCCCCCCTTTCCTCGTGGTTCACCCAGCTGCTGTCATTTCCCCGTAGACGATTATCGGCACCTACACCTGCGCCCGAACGATTCCCCGTCGGCTTTGTAACTGGGATGTGTGTGTGTGTGCGCGCGTCTCCTAAGGCCTGCCGCTTTGCAATGACTCACAAATGATGTGCCTGGTTTCTGCTGGGAGGTGCCATCAAACAGAGGGCTTCCCGCTCTCGCTCCTAATGACTCTGCGGTTTCATTTACAGGGATTTTGTTGATTGTTGATGCACCTGTATAAATCCAGTGCTCAGTTTGTGGAGTTTACAAGCTGACTGGGTAATTCAGTCAATGGTTATTGCTAAATATACATTCCATAACTCCTACTGCTGCAGATTTAATAGCTGCTGTTATATATGAACCCGGTGTACTGCCGGCCTACAGTTTTAATAAGCCCATATCATAATGTCGGCCTGTTGTGTATTTGCTTTCAAGGACCATTTGGGGTAATAATGACTGTCATTGTTTCACATTCAGCAGAGAGGAAGTCTGAGTGCGTGTGTGTGTTTGTGCGTGTGTGTGTTTGTGCGTGTGTGTGTTTGTGCGTGTGTGTGTTTGTGTGTGTGTGTGTTTTGTGTGTGTGTTTGTGTGTGTGAGAGAGTGAGAGAGTGAGAGTGAGAGAGAGTGTGTAAAACATTGGTTTACTACTTGATTATGTAAGTGGCAGATTGTGCTTGTGAAATCTGACCCACGTTCTTACTGCAGTGGAGCTTCTACAGGCTCTTGTTTATGAGCAATCTCCCTACTCGACGGGGATCATTTGTGGAAACTGTTTCCCCTGAAACGTATCTGAGACTGCCATCTGAAAGCCTGGCTGTTTTGGTACAAATCAAAACCTTAGGTAATTGGAGGCTGCAGTGTATGTCGTTTGATGTGTGTATTCAGATGACTTTGAAAGAACAGTTTAGAAGACAATATTGTATGCTTTTTAAAAATAAAGATGCGAATCCTAAGTCACCCTTGCCACCACTAGTTCAAGAGAGCACAATTGGCCTTGCTTTCTCAGGGGTAGGTTGATTGCAATACCTCCCCACATCACTCAGAGTGTAATGATGGTCAGCACAGTTGTTGTATCAGAGCTGGGGAGCCATGCATTCCTCTGAGCGTGCTGACTGCCTACTGATGCTGCATCAGCTGTAGTACACTATTTAAAAACAAACAAATAAATAAAGTGCTGCAAATGGTTATTTGAGAATCTTATTTGAAAAAATAAGAAAAAGTAAAAAAAAAAAAAAAAAAAAAAAAAAAAAAGTAGGGGTGTAATAGAAGTTCAAAGAACCTAGTAAACATCAAATGCATGGTTCTTTATGGAACCAAAAGTGGTTCTTCTATAGCCTTGCTCAAAAAAACATTTGTAGCACATTAATTTTAAGAGTGTAAGAGACTCCCCTGGTGGAAGTCTAATAGACAAGCGACAGAACAAAACTGTTCAGTCAAAACAAGCAGTGTCACGTTTATAAGACATTCTTTTGGCATGCAGTAGCCTACAGTCATTAAAGGGATGATTCACCACTGTTCTGTCTTATACAGTTCAAATATTTAGGCTCCCTTTTTAAATGAGTCATGGTTCAAATTGCCTCTCTACACGCTTTAGAGTTGTCAGATTCTTTGTCTATTAAGACAGCAACTTGCACAATGCTGACTATCAGTCAGCTACTTGAACCCTTCCAAGTAATGCACCCAAAGAGCGTATATACCTGTAACCTGTATACCTTGCAGATACTGAAAAGGAGCCTGTGTGTTTATATTTGATGATAATGCACTATTAATAATGATTTCACAAGACAGAGGGCTACAGAAATGGAAAATGTGAGGGAATGCAATCTGATACACTCAGTCTCGGCTTGTGGTCAGGAGTCCAAGAGAGCATAATTGGCATTCCCTCTTCCGCCATCATTCAGCCTGATTCTAGCCAAGGAGGACGTTTGTTAGTCAACGGCAGTTTACATTCTCCTCCAAATGTGTTCAGTCTAATTATGTTTCATTAATGGTACCTGAGATGAGCATATTGCACTGCATTGCTTGTTATGCTAGCTGTTACAGCTGTAAGCTGTTGGCTTACTGTTATCACAAGTAAGAGTTTCTTTTGTTGTTGTCTCAGCAAAGAGATGTTGGAATGAATGCTGCAGCATCTTCACCTCCATGTGGACACCAGTGAACCACAAAGGCAGCATTAGATGCTCTCTCTCTGTTGACTGATGCTACTCTCTCTGATGGCTCCCTTGTCTCTGTTGTGACACTGTATTCTGGCTCATATGTTTGACCATATGTGCATGTGCGCAGAAAGTATGTTGTGTGTGAGCCGTCCTGAAATACCTTTTTTGGAAGCAAGTTTTCCCTTAATTTTTCAGCAAAAAATAAAAAATGATGACAAGTGTAAGACAGTAATTTTAGCGTTCACTTTGTAAGTATTTTGTGTTACTGCTTCGTTTATATTAGTGATTTTTGTTTTGATATGGTCTATATGTATGGGGCGGTTGAGTGGATCTATTGCCTCTTTCTTGCGCCTCTCATTCTGGTACTCATAATTTAACAGTGGAGTCCGTTGTTCTGAGGTTGACTTACTTGAGGAGTTCTCCTTTTTGCACTCAGTCCGTCTCCATAAGGGACTTCCATGCCTCACATTAATAGAACTCTGCTCTCCACTCCACGCCGGAGTGATAGGGCTACAGATGTGTGGTTGTGTTGGCTTCTTGCTCTTTTCTCCATGTGCTCCATTTACGTGACTTATTGCTGTAAAAAGCCACACTGATAAA
Organism: Salminus brasiliensis; assembly: GCF_030463535.1. Taxonomy (NCBI): domain Eukaryota; kingdom Metazoa; phylum Chordata; class Actinopteri; order Characiformes; family Bryconidae; genus Salminus; species Salminus brasiliensis. Next base: position 9,820,860 of record NC_132880.1, on the reverse strand, counting down.
ACACTTTCACTGCATACACAGTATTTCACTGTATTTCTTAAACTTTGCCAATTGTTCCTAGTTAGCGCAAGAAATGCCTGCAGTGAGGTCACCTACTAACCGACTATTAAATTAATTGGCAACTAATTTGGCCTTCGATTGTAGTCGATTGGTTGTTACACCCCTAGTGTAAAATAGGTGCTTGATGCTTTTATTAACCATATAACTCCTATCTTATCTGTAATCCATTCAGGGTGTTTGTCTTTGTTCTCTGTAACTAAATGTCTCCCCAGAGTAGATGAGCTCTGTGCTTGGGCTAATGAGTTTTCTATCACCATATAAAAGACGGTTAGACATGCTCACACATTCAGAACACAGTTCAAGTTGCTATGGACATGTTGATTATTAAGACTTGAGAAGTAGATTTCTTTACAAGGTGGCATGAGAATATATAAATAAGCAAAACATTGCATTAAAGCCGCAGAGTTGATTACGACAGAATGACAGAAATGTCTGCTTATTGTTTTTTTTGTTGTTTAATGGTTAAAAGGTAGAAATAACTGCTTTTATTGCCCAGGCAGTAAGTAAATGAATACATATATAAATAGAATCTGACACTGCAATTGCAACTGTAAACTCTGTTGTATCCCCACTTCCCAACTTTGTGTTAACAAGCTTGAAAAAATGCCTTTTCATGAAATGCAGCCATGCCGTGTTAACTTAACCTTACATACTTCTGTATTCAACAGAAGAGCTTGCAAGCTCAATTGGAAATCAATGAGGTGTTCGCTGAGTACAGGCCAGCAAATACACAGATGGCTTTTAGCTCTGTTTGGAATAGGAGATGCAAAGTGGTTGAATATGGTGAATGCATAACACTTTCTTCTCTTTCTCCACAGGATTCAGAAGGAGCTAGCGGAGATAACTCTTGACCCACCTCCAAACTGCAGGTAGGCCACATGAGTTTGCTGTGCGTTTAATTGCTGTTGCTGGGTTTTACGTGACTCTGTGTTTGGAGCGAGGCTTCAGAAACGTGCTTGGGTTATCTTTATTAGGCCATTTAATGCACCTATCTGGCATGAATAGGGCTGCTGGCATTAATGTGTGTCATATGAGCAAGGAATGAGGAGAGTGTTTTTTAAGAGCCAAGTCTTGGTTGCAGGCCAAATGCTATTAACCTTGATGGTAATCTTAGCTGGGTGACTCTGCAAAGATGTGGATTTGCCAAGAACATGTCAGTATGGTTGCTCTGATTTCTTTGACAGGCAAAAAGTGTGTGTGGGGTTTTTTTTGTGTCGAAGATGGTGACTCTCATTAGTGATGTGGACCTAGCTCTCATGTTCACAGCATGAGTGGACCTGAACTTGCTCTTGACAGCCACTAGACTACAGACTTGTGGAATTGACACATTTGTGTTTAGTAATTTATATATCAGTTCGTCAAGTACATAGCCTGGGCGATCTCGGAGAAAAAATTCTGTAAGTGAGGTCACAGTACAAGGTAGTATGCTGTTTAATGTTCAATACAAATAATGCAGACGGTTAATTTGATATTAAGTATTAAAGACTCTTCAAGATCACTACTAGAGACTTGATTCGGCCAGGCTCCAAAGGTACCTAATACTATGCTGAATGTGCTACTAATGGCAGTGTCTTCTTTTGACATACTATTTAGCATGATGGTGTGCAATTTGGGACTCCTAGACCTGCAATTGTAGTCTCGTCTACACTTCACATATGAACTCTGGTCCGAAAATTATCCGGAGTTACCCTTACACATGTTTAGTGTACAGGAAATGTTTTGTGTGGTTTAGGCATTGGGCGGTGCCTAGGTAGCTTGTGCAGGAGGGATAGAAGGACATAAAACATACTCTGTAGAAATAGCAGTGTTATGTTTACAGCACATCGAGGATGGCAAACAAGGCTACTTACTCCTCTAAAATGATGTTATCAACACGTCCACTGTGAATTCTCTGGAAAATTACCTACTGTATTTTTGCACATGAGCTCATTCGGACATTAACCGGACTTTGTACAAGGGGTCCGGCCTGAGAGGGCCTTTAAACAGAGCGTCCGCTGTTTAAGCTAAGCTCTTGATTTTGTTAGTTCCATTTGTCCATCTACACGTCCAGTAGTTGTAATTTTTCACTTTTTGACATACTTTAAATCTGGCTGTTGTTCTTTGAATTGTGCCTGAAATTACCTGGTATAAGATAATTTTACACAGACAGTATTTTTACCTTTTTATGTAAAGTCGCCATTTTGGAAAAACATTTTTTTTTAATTTTCATTACATCAATCTGACAGACATCATAAAATGATTTTCTGAGACGTTAAAACTGTGGCATAATGTTTAACTGGTGTCATTTGCTTTCATGGCCTGGTTTTCTTGGTTCTCAGGGCCGCACATCATTTCCAGTTTGTTTTTGACTGGAACTAACTAAGCTATTTTTTAATGCAAGTTCAAGACATAACAGACTCATTCAGCTGTGAAATCCTGGGGGGTTTGATGAAGTGACTTGTGTTTAGAAGGTTCTCCGCATGGTGCCAAACGGAGCAAGGTTTGATTAGTCACATTGATATTGTCTGCTGGCAGTCGTAGGAGAGGGTGTTCTTGTGCTTTCTTCTTCACTTACTTGTTGTATGTCGTATTTTTTTTTTTTTATTGTGGTTTTTATTGTGTTCTCATGGACAGGCAATCATGGAACAGTTTTTTTGGATACTGATTGAACCCATATAGGGAAAAACACATGGGTATGTGTATTTTTATACATGTCAAATACTGTTTCATTCCTACCAAAAAATTCCAGCTACTGCTGGAAACAGACAGCGCACTGACTGCTTGCCCCGTTTGAGATCATTCACACGAGTGTCAGTATGTGTCTGCGCGGCCTCTCTCGCCTGAGCTGCGTGTGTAATCTTTGTGACGCTTGCCTTTTTATATTCATGTCCAACTGCCTGCACTGCACTGTGGAGAACGAGATTTCACACAGAGACATTTGCAATGAGATATGACACCAGAAGACCAGCTTGAAAGATCGGGGGTGAAAGTCTGTCGCTTTCGTAACAAATGGATTTACCTGCACAGCCAAAGTGGTTTGAGATTGCTCTTTATGAAAAGAAGCCTAAAGAAGCCTAAAATGATGACAATACTGATGCTCCTCAGCCATAAAACAGAATCACATATTTTTCAAATTGACAAAAAGAGGCAGTGGATCAGACAGATCCTCCCCCCTATTTATTTATTTATTTATTTATTTATTATTTTTAAACTCTACCCCTGTGGCTTAGAATGGAGCCAAAATGTGGCCAGTATCTGGGTGCTGGTTAGAGAACCACTGACGTAAAGGATTAAAGACCAATTCTGATTCTTAAATCTTGGGTGCATGATGGAAATCGGCCACAGTAGGAAATGTCTGATGTTTGGAATAATTTTTTGTTGTTAAAATAATGGTTAAATGATGCATAGATAAATAATTATAATTTTACATAGTATTTTGACATTTTATTCAATATTAGGTATTACTGGCTAGATTTGATCACCAAGTTTGAATATAAATTATTTAGGGCTTCATTCTTGATGTTTCATCCTTCACACCTTCAGTAACGTTGAATAGTATTTTTTTATAGAGCTCTGTTCTGTTGTTTTCACACCTACACTTTTTAGTCCAGTTAAATCTGTCTCTGGTTTGTTTTCACCCTTTGTGCGATTCATTTGGGCAGGTGTAAATATAGTAATCACGCTTGGATTCAGAGGTCTCTGTCTCTGTCTGGTCTCATTTTCGAACTCTGGACCGGTTTGTTTATGGTGAAAATGTGATCTCCTCAAGTATGAGCTAAATGGCTCCCATAGCCAGGTGTTAGCCTGGTATGTTGCCTAGATAATTACTACAGCTATGAACTGATGCCATCTCTGCCTTTGCTCCATGTTTAACTGCACAGAAGTATGCACTTGTCCAGAACACAGGACTGTCGTTCTATACGTACTTATTTGCTCTGCCCAAGCCAGGTTTAAAGAATAAGCAGAGAGAATGTTATTGCATGGTTTGTTGTGATGCATTTTGGTGCGCTTGGATTTTTCTCTGGGTGAAAACAAACCAAACCGAGAGCAAAACACTCCACGTTTATATATTTGTGAAAGCGCCCAGAGACACATTTTATTTTTTTCCAGATTGTCTTATTGAAACCTGTCTTTGTTATTTTGATTGAATACATAAATGAGCACTTTACTATAGTTAAAGAATGATTAATGAAAACTTTATTAATGGAGTGTATGCAAAATGTGTCCCTTTTTGTGTTTTACAATCAAGTAAGAAATTGGTGAGATTCTCTGTTCAGTTGCATTTTTTTCTTTCAGTACCAGTATTAAGCAAATGTAAACGGTATGATAACTATCAATTTTCATACAATGGTATACGGTATACCGCTGCAACCTTACTACTGCCTCAGCGTTTTAGTCAGATATATTTCTGAAATGGGTTTAAACACACATCCTATCAGAGTGTGGCTGCTCTAATTGCCATCCAAATGCACTAATCTCTTTGGCAGATTCTGCGCTGTCTGTGAGACTGAGCAAGAGAAGCGTTAGATGTGGGGTGATTGCTTTGGAGCCTCCTCGTTACGCACTTGGGTTTGATCCAGGCAGCTCGTCCGAGAGAGAGAGAGAGAGAGAGAGAGAGAAGGAGAGACTGAATGTCCTTCTGATGATCATGATGTGTGTTTTTTTATGTTTGTTTTTTTTAAGCGGGTGCCGTTTACTTGCGCACTCCAAAGCGTGTCTAAAAGCTGCTGGGAAAGCTGGGCTTTGAGTTTTTAATAAGGAACATCTCTCATTTGGGCAATAATTTGGCAGAACGCTGAAAGGACGGAGGGGAGTTGTTGACATTTTGGGCTGCGCACACTGAGATATTTCCTCCTTGTTTTAATCACTTTTGTCACCCTGATGGAGGATAATGAATTGAATGTGACAACCATGCTGGAAGGCTATGTAAATAGCCATGCAACAGAGACATTACATTGCTCTTTTGCCCACCGTGGCCCGCTGCTCCGCACTTTTCCCTTTTCTTTAATTATTCTATCCTTTTATGATAGTTTTGCCAGCGATCCGATAAGAATTACTCAGCTGGCAATAAGGAAACGAAGTGGAATCCCAAAGGAGATTGGCTCTCTCTCTCTCGCTCTCTGTCTCTGTATCGCTCTCTCTCGCTCTCTCTCTCTTTGTCTCTTCCACCCCTTCCCCCCCCCCTTTTTCTCCTTCATACAAACACACGCTCACTGCACTGTCGCTTGCTCTCTCGCACACATTTTTCTCACTCGCTCTCCATCTCCACTCCCAAGAAAATACTCTGTTTTGTGGGGGTGTAACGATAGTAGGCACAGGTTCGGGGCAGATCTTATTCTTTCGGTTTATTTTTGGTGTTAAATGTATCGATTATGTAGAGCTCTAATTATACACTATACAGACTGGTTTGGCTCACAGAAGTGTAAGTTCATCTCCTTTTCTGCTTGTCCTGGTTAGTGTCACGGTGGTATTGGAGCCTACCTGGAAATTATTGTGTAATAATTGTGACTTGGGTAACAGTCACTCACTTATATTAACAGTTAGTAACCAGTGCAGACATCCAGGTAATTCTGATTTACTTGTGTTTTCTTGCAACTAAAGGTCATAAATATTGATACACAATCTAACCTACTTCTGTAGGTTGTTTTTTTAGGATTGCCTGTTGTGGATAGCCCATCCTTAGGAGGACACCAGCTCCTAGGGAGATTAGCAAACAGTCCTGAATTTTCTCTTTTTGTAGACACATTGTCTAAAAGTGGATTTCTGTACACCCTGGTCTTTAGCAATGCTTTTCTAGTCTTTCCCAGCTCGATTTGTCTCTATAACACATCTAAATTGTTTGCATCAAGGCATATCTGGTCTCAAGAGGAAGTCACACATATGCTGTGTGTATTTGACAAAACAGCACCTCCAGTGGATGTGAGTTGTAGTGCAATAAATTATGTGGTAAATATCTTCTCACCTCCCTAACTAAAACTTCTTTTGACAATTATTTCTGGGAGAAGTCATTCTCACAGAGGTTCCCTTTTGCTGTCATTAACACTCTAAGGTTCATACACTTACTTTTTCTAGCCTGCACAATGCAACTGTTAGAGGGTTATTAGTGTTGTTAAAACATGTTTGTCTAAAATTGTGGCTTAGATAACACAGACCAAGTTGTATTAGTAAGCAAAGCAGAAATGCAGTCCACATTATCTTGAAACTGTAGCTGTTTTCTGTGGTTTGTTTCATCTGGCATTTGGATTTGAAACCGGGACAGTGCTCTTATTGGCAGCAGATTGTGGATATGATGTCTGTTATCAGTTTAGTCATTGGTTGCAGCATTTTGTACTCTTTTTGTCATTATACAGCAAACAGTATTTCATGTTAGTAGAAACAGAATGATGGGCACATTTAAACATCCTGAGCAGTCCTCTCCTGCTGTGTGCTGGAGGTGGTCTACTGACGGATTCCAGCAGTGAGGTGTAAGAAGCGCCTTCAAGTGTTTGAGTTTTCCCACTAGATTGGACACCTTGTAAACCAAATCATTGTGGGATGGTTTTTTAGACATGTTGTTTAGAGAGTGTGTAAAGTGTAGAATTTCTTATGCCTCAGAACCATCTCGATTTACATTACTCTGTTCACTATCAGAAATGTTTATGAATCTGCAGTGGTTTGTCTGTTTATATGAGGACTATGACTTAAATCTTTCAAATATATGCAGTGTTCTCAGTGACATTATTTACTAGTGAGCTTTACAAACTGAGTACATTTTAGGGATTTAAAACTTTTTGTGGTCAGATATGGTCAGATATGAAAATTCATAAGCAGGGAAAAAGATGAAACCTTCCTTCCCCGTTGTGTTCCTGATATTAAAATAAAAAATGTGTCTGTAGCATATTTTGCTACACTCACTAAAACCAGGGTTCATTTCCTGTGGGACTATTTAGATCAGTGAGGGCAAATGCTAGTCATGTTCAGAACTTCAGAAACCTGTTTTCTATATATTTGGACATTGTTGTTTACAAATCTGTTTCTTACCATACCAAAGGCAAAAACTAATAGCTAATTAATGCTCAACACTAAATACAGATATGGACATGGAATTTTTTATCAATAATGTTTAAATAGTTCTGACCAGAGGAGGATGGGTCCCCCTTGTGAGTCTTGGTTCCTCCCAAGGTTTCTTCTTACAGCTCTGATGGAGTTTTTCCTTGCCACTGTTGCCGTTGGCTTGCTCACTGGGGATCTTTGATCCTTTATGTCTTACGTTATTTATTTTTTTATGTCTGTCTTTTACTAATTATGTAAAGCTGCTTTGTGACGACAATGGTTGTAAAAAGCGCTATACAAATAAATTTGACTTGACTTGACATGGGCCGAACCTTCTGTACGCGCTCTGCGATATTTTTTCCGTATATGTTCTATGAAAGCATGCGGATACAGACTGAACATCGCAGTACTATTGGAAATCATGTGGGCAGTGTATCCAATAGTTCAAGCAAAACACGTCCACTATAATATGGATACGTCCGCAAATAAATTCTGTCAGAAAACATACTTTTACACCATTCCCAGCCTTTTACACCATTACCGCTTTTGTCTTTTTTGTAGTCAGTACAGTATTACAACCTCTTCTAACCTAATCTCCTTAACTGATGCACTTTTTGACAGTTAGCTCTCTAAGTCATTGGCACAGTTTCACTTATGTTTTCTATTCTGCACTGTGGATGATTCTGTGAGCTCAATAAAAGACAAGAACAGTACAAATGTTCGAGTGTTAGTTTAGTTAAATTGTAAATGTGTTTTTCTGATTCCTCCATTACACTATCTAGCTGTTAATTACAACTGTTCCACGTATAAAAGCCTTGATTTTAGTGATCTAGCAGATCTATGGTTCTACTAGTGGTCTTAGTCCACTACTATAGGCATTGAATATTTGGGGTGGGTGGAACAAAAAGTAATATGTTATATTAATCATTAACATTTAATGTTTGTTTATGATTTAAATAATAAAATCAGTAGTCAGATCTCAAAATATTGCAATATTATATTGTACTTATGTTTGTTTCGCCCACCCCAAATATTCAATGTCTTTCTCCTACTCATCACAGCACCTACTAACTTCCTCTCCTGCTTTCTGAGGTTCACAAAGCCGCCCCCTCATACACAGACATGCATGAACACACAGACATGCTTGTGCACATGCTTGCTTTCTCACACACACACACACACACACACACACACACACACACACACACACACACACACTGGATATGCCCTTTAGCTACCGCACAGACACAGGTGCATGCACGTTGCTGCTACAAAACACATGAAATCACAGCCGATGCATACACACACACACACACACACACACACACACACACACACACACACACACTCTTGGCTCATCTGAGTGCAAATGTCTTCACTGTGTTTTGTTGCTAATATTCGCTGGATTCATGGTGTCTTGTGTCAGAAATGGCCATATATTCAGTGTAGTATGGAAATTAGTTCCTCATGGCACTGATTCAGTACCTAGTGTTATTAAGACAACAATCTTTTTTTTATTTTTTTTTTTATCCATCTCTAAAAGAAATTCTAAATAATAAATTCATTTACCCAGACCTTAAACCAACAAGGTTTACGGCAATTTTACCTTGACCTAACAACCTCAAGAATCATGTTGATGGTACACTGAATTGTAATAAGGGAATTGCATCTCTGGGCCGTAGCTCAGTTATTGCGATATGCAACTTTGATGAAGCCTGCATGCAACCTTTTGCAAGAACTGTGTAACGCTGAGTCATATTAATGGAGAATTCTGTAACATTGCTCTACCTTATCTTTTACGTCCACTACTAGTTCTGTATCTTTCAGCGTGTCAACAAAGGCACGTGTAGAACTGTCCATTGGAGGGAATTAAAGCACACATTGTATTAGCAGCAGTGGAGTCAAATGAAATTTAGGAGGGTGTTAGGATGGTGAAGACACATGTGAAGCCGGCCAATGCGCTCTGAGAAAAGCACAGCTCACCAGCTCCAATACAATAGCTAACAGATGCCTATATTGACCAACATTACACCAGGCAAGATGTGGGGTGAAAGTGCCGTCATGCAAGTGCCTCTGGCTGCTGTGGGTAAGCAGCGACCCTCAGATTATAGTGGCAGTGCCCTGAGTGGCTTGTTAATACACACATATGGAACAACTATTTTTAATTTAAGTATTAAACCTATTAATTTTTATTTGTTTATTGTTGTTAGATGAGCTCAGTAACATATGTTTTGATTGGCTCACGTGTAAAAATACTGCAGTTGTACACAAATATAGAAATAATCCGAGCTCTCTGAATTCTTCGGCTGATTGTGCTTGCAAGTGGAAATGATCTTAAACTTTCACCTTATGCAAATGTTATTAGTTACAAAGTAGAAAGACTCATACAACACATACAAAATCATGCGACCACATCTGTCAAAGTAGTAGCACTAGTTTTTGTTCTTTTCACCCTTTTCTTCTAAATTATCATTGTCTATCTATGTCTATTACCTTTTTATTGTGCTCTAACTGCTATCCTTCTACAGATTAAGTGTAAGTCTCGTAAAGTGTTTTAGAAAGTGTTTAAGATCTTGTAAGGCAGCCAAGTATCCCCTGTGTCCTAAAAAAAAAAAAAGCGTACAGTGAAAAGCAGACCTCTGCAGATTTTGCAGATTATCGGCACAATAGCATTTGTATATTTGACGTTATCTTGGCCAGTTCATTATTGTGTGCATGCTGTAAAGCACTGTGTAATGAGAAGGCTTACCCTTGCCTGCGTATGCGTGTGTGGTAAGGGTGTTAAAATATACATATTGTTATGAGCATTATGAGCTGTGTGAATTGAATACAGGTGTTTATGATTTTTTTTTTTTTCTCTTCTCTCTCTCTCTCTCTCACACACACTGGAGCAAATACAGATGTACGTGAAAAGAAATGCAGAACACATAAAAAAAAGGTTAAATCCCTCAACAGTCTTAGTTGTTCATTTATAGCCATTTCAGTTATGTCTGATCCATTGAGATCATGTAAAGTGTCCGATCTGACTTGTCATCACTCTTGCAGAACTGCACACAGTTCCTCTTTGTCTGCCTGAGTGAACTGACCTGTTCTCTCTCCCTTTCCCTCTCCCTCTCTCTTTCTGTGTGTGAGCGGTAGATAAGCAGAGGCGAGCTATGTTAGCAATGCCAGCGCTGTGCATACCTGAGAATAATATCAGTATTGAGCTGCTAGGGGCTTTATAGAGGCAAGCTGGGGTCAACCCATGAATTAACAGTGTTGATTAACTGATTGGCTGCAGTTCTTATAAGGCTTAAAGTAGGGCCATTTTCCCCCGATCTGATTTGAGGACTTTCATTTTGAGTATCTTCTGATCCACTCTTTGTGTTTTCATAGAAACTCTATACCCAATTTAGGTTCGATAAACTAGGCTGCTGGTAAAACATAATGCTTTTGAGGTAGTTTTCTTTAGGCAGCAGTGTGTTTGAGAGTGTATTTGTCACAGTTTTTTTGGACAGCTTTTTAACAGCTGTTTGAGTCTGTAATAAATGTGGGTTCTTGAAATGTAGTGAGGTTATCTTTGCTCTACTTAAAACCAATCCACAGTGCACCCTCTAAAGGCTCCTTTTTTCTCAACGTTAAATACAGTTACGGGTACAGACAGAGCCTTCTGTCTGTATTCTGCATTCATTTTGTCAGTATTTTGTGCACATGCTCTGTAAGCTTACTGATAGTTGGAACGGAGTAGTACCACTGGAAATCGAAGAGGAAATATAGCCAATAGTTTAAGCGTAGCACAACCACTGCCCTATGGACACGATGAAGAAGAAACTTGGGCAGAAAAGAAACTTTCTTTTTTTTACAACGTTCACACCCGTGTACACTGCTGGATCTTTGGTCTTTTTTGTAGTAAGTACATTATCACAACCTCCTTCACCTTTTCCATGTTAGTTGTTGTCACAAACATCCATGCCAACATAAATGACGCATGGAAGACTGTGGCACAGCGGTAAAAACAAAGGATCAGAAAGTGGATCAGACTTAGAATTGCTGATACCTGATCTATGAAAAATATGAGTATCATCTGGATTGCATCAAAACCAGGCCTAGCATTAATTTTCTCTTTGCTTGTCATTTTGATGGCATACAAATTGTCATAATCTATTATCTGTCTGGTTTTTATACATATACAATATATTTTTAATATATATATATATATATATATTCTGTTAATGCGACCACTGATCAAGATATATATATATATATATATATATATATAGTGTGTGTGTGTGTATGCCAAATGTTTACTGCAATAAGACCTAAAATGCAGCAAAATATTAATTTCAAAATAATCAGGGCCTATACAAAGACAGATGGTTTACAGTGTCATATGTTGTTCAACAGGGAATGCTGTTTGTGTTGACAACTCTTCTCTCATCGTAATACAGTAGACAGACATTGAATGAATTCCCTCCTGAATAGGAACTGAATCCTGCTCTTCAGTGTGCAGGGTGATGGTGTTCTCCACTGTATTATACAGCTGCTCTACCTTTCATGTATCACTTGAGGGTTTTGTTTTGCTAATGCGCCTTAATTCTATCGTACTTGTGACTGCTGTGGTCTTCAAGTAACTGCACACATAAAATTTGCGTGAATTTGCCTACAATTTGCACTTAATAAGGTGTGATTTTTGGAGGCCAAGCTTGGCAAGTGTGGCCACGGCTGTAGAATATATTAAAAAGGGTCACTATGCACTCTTATCTGCTTCTACCAAGACCAGTGGAAGTGCCAAGATTTGTAAGGTCGCCCTCCATCCCTACATAATGGTGGAAAAAAATCTGCGCTTATTCATTTAGTTGTCAATTATCAATTGAGGCGGAGTCATGGACGCAGCAGAATAGAAATTTTAACCACTTGGGGGCGCACAAATCAAGTTTGAAACAGCACAAGTGTAATATTGCTTTTCTTTAACCTCGGATTGTCGTATGTTGGAGCTGGGAATGCCGTCACACGAGTTGACCACGTTCCAGTTAAACATTTCGATGATCGTGCACAGTATTTCAGATTATTTCCAAAAAACAATTAGTTATACCACAACTGGTTTGACCATCCTTTACCAGTGTTTTATGGCGAGTCCAACCAAAATGTGTCCCACTTTGTATGCCCCAGGCTAGCATTGTTAGCACTGTTAGTGATACCAGTGGATAACAACTCATTTTGCAGTATTTTACATATTCAAACGTTATGGAAACACGTCAACAGATAGAAGTAGAACAGTACTGTGTGCACAACGGAATTAATGAGACACACATAGATAATGTAATAAGTGTAATACTGCTACCTTTGTTACTATTGATGTGCAGTACGGCCATCTTGGATTTTGAACTTCGGGATGGTGTGGCTCTCTCAACTTTCCAAGTAGGAAATCCGACTTCCATTTGACATTACCTGCTTGGAACATAGAAATTCCGACATCCCAGTCCGAATGAGTTTTCTGTTTTAGACTATTCTTGTGATTTAACTTCAGGTGGAATAGGTAGAGCTAAACACTAAAAAGCATAGATGTTACATTTAAATTGGGCTCTGAGTTTATTTTCGAGTATATAGGTGGGTAATGAACATTGCAGTGTCTGTAGACTACATAAAACTTTTTCACAGAAAAGCAAGGAAAGATATTGGCCCTCAAAAATGATTCTTACACAGGATTCTGAACAGAGAACACGCTTACAGAAAGGTTTTTGAATGTCTGAATAAAAAAGAATTTAAAAAGATCTAAATTGTTCTGTACCACCAGTGTACCAGAGTATATAGAGCCCTGTACTGCATAATGTGATTTATTATGATCAAAAGGGCTGTTTCCCAGATTACTATCAGTGCAGCACCTTTATGTTACAGTGATATGCTGTGTTCTAAGGTGTAAAGTAGACTGGACCTTTAAGTTAAAGACATTTAGCCATAAAGAGATTTGTATCGTGTTGTTAAATGTGCCTCTTGTCTGCAGGGTGTGTATTTGATGCGTTTATGAGTGTTGTTAAAGAGCTCATTATCGGCAGAGGCTTTTTACGGTATAGTGCAGTAAGTGAAGGCTCATCTCCTGCACTTCTGTTTTTTTTCCTTTCTGTTTTTCCTCCCTCTCCCTTGCTCACTCCGGCACTCTTGCTGACAGAATGAGTTTTAAATGTGTTTCTCAAACAGCATAGCTGCTGAATCAATAGGTCTCAGCGGGATCTCTCTCTCTCTCACTCTCTCTTTCTCTTTCTCAGCTCCTCTTGTGTGTTCCAGTTAGGGGACAAAGTCTCTTGATCCACAGGAATGCCCTGCTCTCTTTCATTGCTTTTTTTTTTTTTTTTAAACATTCAGCTTTTCAGTTTTCCAATCCACCAACGGTCCTCCCCATCCCCTCACAGCTGCATGGTGCAAGAGTGAGAGTTTGCTAAGTGTGCACTCGTGGTGAGCTGGAGTGTATACTTGAGTCAGCTGCATTTTGATGTAAAGGAAATGGCTATGCAGGAGTGAGGGAGGAGAGCTGGTGCTCGTTCAGCTTTGTGTCCGTTTCATCGTTTGGGGGCAGTTCTGGGGTTGTTTGTGATAATTACATGGACTCCAATAATGGAGACCATCCCTCCTGCTCACACCTTCAGTGGAAATGTACACATAATAAAATCATAGCAGGCCTCCAGGGAGGTCAGGCCCAGGTTTTGGCGTAGAAGAATAGAACCACCATTTTATAGCTTGAAACCAAATCTGTAGACGTTCAAGAAGTCTGAAGTACGTAAAACATAATACATAAAGGACACTAAAGAAACTGCTTGTTTCATTATAAAGCTGTTTGAAAGCAGCTTTTAAAATCTCACAAAGGCTTGCACATCTGGACACTGCAATTTTACATTCCTCTTTGCAAAATCGCTCAAGCTCTGTCTGGTTACACAGATATCGGGCGTGAACAGCACTTTTCAAGTCCAGACACAAATTCTCTTCAGGCCATTGTCTAGCTGGAACATAAATCTTACACTTACAATAAATCATAGTTCTCCTGCAGACTGAATCAGATTGTCCTCCAGGATTGTCCTGTATTTTGCTGTATTCACTTTAACCCTCTACCTTCACAAAGCATCCTCACAGCATGATGCTGCCACCACCATGATGGTAAACATATCGCCTAGCCTGATGGCCGAAAAGTTCCACTTTGGTCTCGCTTGACCAGTAGAACCCCTTCCAGTTGACCTTGGAGTCCCACATCTAATTTTCTTTGAAACTCTTCTATAAAGCTCTGACTGGTGAAGAACCCGGGCAAACGGTTTTCGTATGCAGAGTCTCTCCTATCTCAGCTGCATCTAAGCTGTCGACTCCTGTCGTCATAGGCATCTTGGTGGCCTCCTTCAATAGTGTCCATTACTTAAGGATGAATTTAACTGAACTCTAGGCGATGTTCAGTTACGTTTAGTGCTTTTTCTTTTTTCTTTTTTCTAAAATGTTTTTGTAGCCAGGAATACTTATTATTGCCAGGACCTCTCTTGCCCTCTGTCACATTAAAGGGGTGAATATATTTTTTTTTTATGTAATATATGTTTATTTAATTGACCTTATTTTCTAGTAAAATCATTATTCGTCTTGACATTACATCTGAAATTAAAGTGTTTTTTTTTTTTTTTTTTTTTTTAATTGACCATAGTTTATAAAAGCAATGAAAGGGGTAAAACTGGATGTTTTTGTGATCGTTTCATTTTTACCCAGCTGTACTTAATAAGAAAAGCGATGTGGTGGTGTGTTTTCCATATGGTCCACAGGGTCGGATAGGGACATCTGTATTTGCTTTAATAAAAAAAAAACAAAAAAACATGCTTTCCAGACTTCCTAAAATAGACCTTTATCACAGTTGCTGCGTTGTCATGTCCAGCTCTGAATAGTAGCGTTATTTAACTTTTGCTGTCATAGTTCTACATGTCACTTAACTGTTTTTCAGCCTCCCTCCCAATTTTTCATTGGACTTCAGCACAACCAACAGGAGGGCAGTTAACATCTGGAATCTAAAAATCAACTCCAACACGAACTATAGGCTAGATTGTCTTGGCTGAAACGCGTCGCGCAAAAGTTTGCATGAAAAACATTTGTATGACCTGCATGTCTGCTGCAGCATGCTGTTTTTTCGCTGCACGGTTCTCAGCGATGAACGTGTTCAGTGTGGAAAGCAGCAGGGTTCAGGCAGAGGAGCGTGTCCGAGTCAGATCTGCTAGGAATCCGCCTGTGACGTTTTGCAAAGCAGAGAAGGAGCAGAGCTTTTCTTTATGCTAACACCATCACATCTCTGAATGGACAGACTAAAGACCAGCACTTACTGAGTTTGATGTAAACATTAGCAACATTAGCGAGCACCCTAAACACCAGAACTAGCAAAGAGAGAAAGCATTGTATTTCCACCTTAAACTACTCCCTAAGATGTGGCGCTGAGGGGTCTGTTTCTCAGGGGTTTTAGCCAAACCTTTCTGAAAACAGTTTGAATGAATGTTGAAGGAATAAACATTCAGTGTTTTTATTAACAAGCAAGAGTAAATATGTCTCACTTTTCAGCCCTGCGTTCACTCAAGTTCAGATGAACTTATTTTATTGGCTGAGTTTTTCGTCTGGAGTTAAACATTTTGAACTTGATGGAGTGGAAACTCCTGGTAAGTGTGTTTGGTTGAATTATTGGTGTGCAGCAGCCTCAGCCGTTGATTACAACACGACCAGGTGCTGTTTAACATTACTGTTTATGCTTTTGCATTAATAAATGTGGAAATGTAATAATGATCTATTATGCCAAAAGGAACATTACAAAGTAATGTAAATGTGACCAGACAGAAGCAACCTGTCTGGCCACATTTGAGGCATGTCACCAATTCTTATTAGAAACTGTCAGCTGAATCAAGTTTCCAAGCTGTCTACATGTCTCTGACTTTTCACTAGCACTAATCAAATATTGGCTCCTCTTAGCAACTGTCTAAAGATTTGAAAACACAGGTAATCGATACCTGCAAGGCAGTGGAAGGCCATAAGAAGATCGGCCTGGAAGTGTTTTTACAGTGCACAATGTTGGCAGTTGGCAGTTCAGGAGAATTGCGGGGTTCAAGATGAGATCTGGATGACTGAGAAAACTCACTGCCATGAACCTGCAGGAAGGTCAAGAGGGTGGTGAACCGCTCCACTGTGCAGCGTTACATAATTACTAGAGTCATTAGAAAGAAACCTTACCTGCAACCTCATCACAAAGACATTTAACGTATGCTGCAGAACATCCAGAGAAGCCAGATGAGTTTTGGAAATGGGTGCTATGGACTGAAATAGTCAAAATATACAGATCCACTTCCAATATAGGAGCACTTCTGTTCTATAATTCCTGTAGTCCATCTTTTTTTCTACATACTTTGTTAGCTTCTTTTCACCCTGTTCCCTAGACCACCCCTGCATTTATTATTTGGTGGTGGGTCATTCTCAGCATTACAGGCACACTAACTGACAGGGTGGTGTTGTCTTAGTAGTGTGTGTTTTAATCACTGAGTCCATTCACTGTCCACTCTATTAGACACTCCTATGTGGTTGGTCCACCTTGTAAATATCTTACTTAAGCTCATCTGTTGCTGCACAGTTAGTGTTTGCCATCCTTTAGTCCTTCATTATCCTTTACATGATACTGCCCACAGGACACTGTTGACTTGAGTTTTGGAGGGTGGACTGTTCTCAATCCCGCAGTCACACTGGGGTGTGTAAAAACTCCAGCTATCCAATCGTACCAGCACAACACACACTGCTAACATGCCATTATGCCATGTTAAAGAACTACAAAGTGCTGTTATATGCTCACTGGAGCGGATCTAATTCCCAACCTGGCATGGTCATGGTATTCTGAAATGCCTGTGTAGAACTGGAATATGTATTTGGAGGAATCAGTGAATGGCTAAGAACACTTAGTCAGCTGTATTGCATATGGTCAGTCTAACATGCTTTATGGTTGTGTTGCTTCCAGTGGCATTGCTATATTGCACAGATGGATGGATCAATTTGTGTGTTTTTATGCTGTTGCATTTAGAAAACAATGAGCACACATGTTAATATGAAAATCATATTTAACTCTGTACTCTTTATGATGTGGAATGATTTATGTACCTCTTGCGGCTTCTCCTGAAATCAAGTGAAGGTGTTCTCTCTTCAGCTGACAGCAAAGAGTGCAACCCCCACCCCCCGACAGCTTCTGTCCTCCACAGCAACTCGCACTCTCTCTCCACTCCCCTGATCTGTTTCATACTGGCTGATGAATTCTTAATGTGCCCTTTTGTGCATGTTCCATGCCGAGCCGTTCCCCTTCAAACCCTGTCCCTTAATGGGCGATCTGTCTTTATATCTCTTGGACTCTTTGACGAGAGCACAAGTATTACCACTGTTTTAAGGGAAACTAATGGCTACATGTAAATCAGGGGCGCTGGCTGTGTATAATCTTACTGAAGCGTACCAGGGCAGCTGTCTTTTAGCACTGTTGCTGGAGCCCTGCTGTGTGTTTGAGACTGTGATTATTTAACTGAATCTGTGGCTCATGTTCCAGAAACCAATGGGTTTTTGCTTGGAGCAAAAACTAAACCAAACACATAAGGATCTTGTACTGTTCTGGGCCCAAAATGTTCATTTTAAATCCCATATTTTAAATGGTCTGTTTTTTATTTTTATTTTATTTTGTTGCTGACTAGCAGATGTTTTTTGGGAAATGTTTCCGTTTCTATTATTTGTTGTGTTTGTTTCCCAGTGTACACATGCACAGGTGGATATTAGCACCTTACAGTTGTGCCTTTGTTTTTTTGCATTTTTTATTAAAGTATCCATACATATGTTTTAAAATCCACACCACTATATAAACAATTGGATTATGATATACAAGAAGGGAAGAGGGGCAGGGTGCAGTTACAGAAAGATCACTTAAGTTGTATTTCTATAAAATCTAACACACATTTTGCCATATTCCACCTAATCCAAAAAGTAATCTTTTCCATTACATATATCTCATTAACCAAAATTATCCAGTCTTCCATTACGAGATGATCAGGAGACAGCCACCTTCTATGATCAATAGGTGTTTATCCAATCCTGTTGTGTCAGGGTTTACCTCCCCAAGTTTATCAGCATGTCAAACCTCAAGGGTAATTCAAAATGAAATTTTTTTTTGCAGTATATTATACAAGTTCTCCCAGAAAATGTTCAAAATTTTCAGTTTTGGGCATTGCCAAAATATATGCCAGTCACCAGCCTCCTGAGAGATTCCATTTATGTGCCCTACAGAGCTGTTCGATAACATTTCACCTATAATGGCTGCGGACATCTCTCTCTGTAGGAGCTGAAAAGTGACAGCATTCCTTTTAAAAACACTCTTGTCTCCTTCTCAGTCCAACTATTTGGTTTGATTGTGTGGTGTGTGTGGTGCCCTTGTGTCTGTTGTAAGGAAGAGAAATCTGTCGGGACACTCAATTAATGTGTAATTAATTATTGTTTTACAGAAGAGTTTTGTCTTTGGTCAGGCAAGATTTTGTCTTTGGTCAGTCGGGTATTGTCTCAGGTGACTATACACACATACATGCAGCAAGAGCCACTGGGATACTGTGTCTACACTAGGCAATTACACTGATGGCATGAATTAGAAATGAGTTAAAAGTAAAGTAAAGACTGAGTGATGTAAAGGACTTGTTGGCGACAGAGTTTGAAGGAAATTAGATTTGCTAGAAATTTGGGCTGCCTTATGTTTGAAGAGACAATGCAGTATTTTGTTGTCCTGCAACATTTATTGATATATTAAATTTAAAAGAATTTCCACCAGATTTTACCAGAAGTCATTGATAAAGATGTCTTGATATTAGTAATGTACTCAGTGTATCAAATATATGTCATGAAAAATGAGAACAGTGTGAATTTTATTATCAAATAGCAAGTTTTAAAGATTGATTGTGCATACACACATTGCAATAACGATGCTAAAACAATATATTGTACAGTCCTTGTGAAAACCCATTGAACGTTAGAGAACCGGTTGTACTGGTACTTGACCTTTTACTGTACCTACATTCATTTTGCGCAAGTAGAAGCCTATACATTTAGCAAGTACTCATCTGACAATGTTTACATGCCTTTTAAGAGTTTCTTTATTATTGTTGCTGCATAATGATCAAGATCTCCAGTTCTGCAAGCTGGAGTCAAATGCTATCTTCTATCCTCTTTGACTTGAGTATCCGGTAAAGCCTCAAATGTCAGAACTTGGGTGAAGCATTTCTGAGAATTCTAATAAAGTGGTTTCCTTCTTGTGTCTTTGAGAACAAATACGTGTGTAGAATTCCATCAATTTTTCTAAATTGATGGGATAGGTTTTCTGTTTAAAATGGACAGAGAACTCAGAGGTCATTGCAAAGCATTCTAAGGCAAAAAAATACCCATAGAAGATTTTTTTTTTTAATTGGATTTCCTACTAGGGCACCATCAACATATACCACAGGTACCAGGTTCACTTGTGGTTTTGGATTATTAGCAGTATTATTGTATCATTGAAGATGTATTTATTGTACTCAAGAAGAGTAGAATGTTGAAGTGATGCTGGATTTATATGCTAATTTATCTGAAAATTAATCTTTTATTCATTTTACTGTGTTCAAAATCATATAGACATAAATGCTTTATTTCTGTGGATAGATTTAGTTCCATGTTTTTGTCATTTTTATATATTGACATGAACAAATTTGTCATTTGACAGACTGTAAACATCAGATAATTACATTGACCCACAATCCCATACAAGTCCCTACTTGTAATACTTTTATTAAGTATCTGGCTGCTAAATTCCTCATTCAGATCAATCCTATATGACGCTATGCTTCATTTCATCTATGTGGTTTTTACTAGTCTTTTTCTTGTATTGTTTGGCAGCAGGGGATCATTTCTGTGTGAATATCCCATTAGAGTGACAGATGATCTAACATTAGTCATTTGTGCTCAGACGTGGATGCTTTAGAGCTCCAGCGCAGGAGAAAGGAATGATTCTGTCTGTCAATTTCATCTGGAATGATTTGCCATTCATGGCCACCCGTCTCAATTTCTGAGCAACATTAAAATCGATTCCCTGCGCCACTGAATCAATATTGCCGTTATCACCCCACGTCAGGATGGATTTTATTTGCTTCGCTTACCACATAGGAAAGACCCCCTTTGCCAGAGAGAGAGGGTGCGAGAGAAACAGAGTATATGTTGGAAGGGAATCAAGGCAAGATCTCTAAGGAAGAAAAGAGATTCATCAGAAGACAGCCTACTGTGTGCTGTCTCTCTCTTTTCTGCTGGGTAATTAACATACCGCTTAACCTCAGGACTACTGATTTCGCCAGTCTGGCTAGCCTTGTATGCAAGCACTACTTTATAGATGGCCACACACTAAGGGTGTAATGATTCAAAGTTCATAATCTGGTTTAATTCAATATGGTGGTCCCTTGTTTCTATATACATTTTCATTTTCAGCCATTTAGCAGAAACTCTGCTCCTAGCTAGTGCAAATAGGCTAGGGTTTAAAGATACCTCTAAGCTTCATTAAAGTACAAAACTAAAACTTGCAGTCACAAGATCTTTAATAACTGCAGAATTCGTGTAGGGTGCACCTGGAAAAAGGTGGGACTTCCATCAACATTTGAAGACCGTGAGCAACTCACCTGAAACTTGCAAACTCAGGGGAGGTTTAAGTTTGTTTTACCACCTCAGTTCCAGGACAGGTAAAAGTCTAGATACTTGTCTTCCATACGTCATGTAGAATAGTAGGTTAAGCCAAGTCGAACGCGAAGCACGAATGGCTCTCTGCACCGACTGAGTTTTAACCATTGTCATTAGTTAGGAAGGGGATGGCCCATTTTTGGGTTTGTAGGCCAACGTCAGGGTTTAACGTTTGAAGCGGGCTCCAACAGGAAGCAACTGAAGAGAACACAGTAAAGAAGTGATATGGTTGAACCTAGGAAGATTAAATACAAGTTGTGCTACTGCATTCTGGATCAGTTGTGAAAGCCTAATGGCACACAGTGGAAGATCAGCCAGGAGGGGGTTGCATTAGTCTTGCTAGTTCATCCACAACAGTGCCAATGTTGTATGTTTTGTTCTTCTGCAGCCAGCTGCAAGGAGTTCTTGAGAAAGATGGCAAGATTGCATTGAGGACCTGTGCATGTATAGCAGCTCAGGCTTTTACTAGGGTTGAGCTTCAGCCGATGGGCTGCCGTCCATGACGAGATTTCAGGGAGACCTTCAGGGGGGAGGTGGGAGATAAAAAAGGATGAGTTGAATGCCATCAGCATAGCAGTGGTAGGAGAATCCAGGCATTGAGCTTTGTGATGAAACCAGATGAAAGTCTGCACGGAGCAGGACTGATCATGCAGCATGAAGCTTCTCTGTAACTGCAGTGAGGACGTCAGTTTGATGCAGCTGGTTAGGGTTCTGGAGGTAGGGAGATTGAGACAGAACGTTCATGAAGCTTTGAGAGAAAAGACAGGTCTGGTATGCAGTTGTTGATGTCCGAGCTATCTAGTGTTGACGTCTTTTAAGATGGGAACTACTCTGGCAGTCTTAAAGGCAGACGGTACATGACTTGACTGACTTGTACACATTTGAAATGACAATGAAATTGTGGATGTGAATTCTGATAGTCCATAATGTTAGATTAAGCCGTTTGGGTGTAATATAAAGAAAGTCTTTTTTAACCAATGCAAAGAGCTTCTTTTTCTTTTGTCTAACGGGATTTTATTGGCTTGAGGCATGTATTCGTGTCAAATGCTCAAAGAAATTTGATTTGGTGTTGTATTGAGCTTGAACTGTATGCAGTTTGTTACAGCATTAGCAGCTTAAAATGCAACATATCCGGCTCATGTAAGATCCTGTTGACAGATCCTTTTAGTTTGAGTTGATGTGTCTCCTTTGTGGCTTCTCCTGATGATTTGTGCAGTACTGAACGTGATTCATGCTTAAGCCGAGAGGAGTGAGTGTGCCTGTCTGCAGTCATCAGCTGCCGGCTTCACTGAAAGATATACACATGCTTACACAGAGAAAGAAGCATACTTTTGTTCTCCTGCCAGTTCCCATGAGAGACCCTGTGTTAAAAACAAATAGACCACATGGTTAAGTGCCAGTGGTTGAGTGGTATTTCCTGACGGTACCTAAAAAGCCTTGTTTTCTTATTTTGAACAGTTTGAGAGAGTTATGGTATCTGCCTCTGCAAGGTAACTGACCCCTTATAAGGATATAAATAGTACAGTTGAAGAATGGTTGAAGTTACCAGTCATTATAGAGTAGGGGTGTAACGCTATATGTATTCATATGGAACTGTCATGGTTCGGGGATCTATTTGAGACTACATGGTTCTTGCTATTATGGTATATATGGTAATTTCAGAGGCCTTAAGCTGTACACTGTTAAATTTGCATGGTATTGTGGGAACTGTAGTGCTTTAAGATTATTGCTAAGGTAACTGTTGTCTTGTTTGTTGTCTTGTATTCCACTGAATCATTTTATTAGCTTGTGGCTAGAGTGCAGACATAATAATATGGTAAAAAATAATGTTAGAAATGATGATGATTAATGGTCGTAATAAAAATGAAAAAAACTTTAGTGTCTGTAAGACGGGTAGCAATAGCTGGAGAGTGGACAGCTGGTCTGTGGCGGGTAGTGGAGGAGCCCGACATTCAGTCTTCCATTAGTGTCAGTTCGGACAGGTGGGCAGTCATTTACTTGGAAAAGGTAAAGAGATTGAATTACGTCTATGTGGATTTATGGATTTACCACTGCATTGGTTGGCTGTAGTGTCAGTTATGGCTGTTTTTCTTATCTGAATAGGAATGTAAGTCACCTGATGTTAGCTTTGAGGAATGTAAGTCACCTGACCTGACACCAGATTTGTCTTAAACTCCAGTTAGTCGGAATGCACATGCCTTGTAGATATCTACCCATCCAGTGTTTCTTCCAAAATCAAGGGTGTTACCGACACGTTTGTCCACCTTTGCTGCTGTAACACTTGCACTTGTTGTGAGGATTTGATTGCGTTTAGCCTAAAGAGCTGTAGTTTGGTCAGGCACTGAAGTTGGATTGTTTAGTTCTGGATCACGTCACTTTAACACGTTCCAGAGGTATTTGTTGGGGCACCATCACTTCAGAGAGCACTGGTCATGGTGAGACTATGTAAGCTGGGTGTGCACTGAACACCTCCCATTGGGTGCACCCAAGTAGCTGAATTCACTGATACCTTTGGGCACATAGTATGTCTGCAGATGCCAGATCAGATGTCTACTCGGTTTTTAAACAGATAGATGCAGATGCCTTTGGATCTGATCTGGTAATATTTATGCTGCTTTTTTTTGTCAGTGTTATAAATATGCTTCAGGACTGTAGAGTGTTTTTTCCCCTCTAGGTCTCTAGAGTTGCGCTGGCACTTTTTATGCAGCGTCTTGTCTGTTCCGCTCCCTGCAGACTGCACAGCATTCAGCTCATTGCTCAGGGTTTTATCATCTGGATTAAAGCAGAGGGAAAGGAGCGGAAACGCTCTGTGTGACAAAAAGGTCTTTAAAGATGAGTGAGGATCGGAGAGGAAAGGAAGGAATCTCCAGGACCGTGCGGCTCACTGAGCTGAGACATGGCTCAGAAAACTACATGGATGCAATATAGAGAGTGAGTGTGAGTATGAATGCGTTCATGAATGTCTGTATGGATCTATTGATGTGCTGTCACAATCCGTTATCTTAGTAATTGAGGAATCTAAAGTACTCTACTGTGGACAGAAGAAGCTAGGAAACCCAAAAATACTATAGAAAAGAAATGTGTGTGTGTGTCTGTGTGTGTATAGTATAAACGACTTTTGGTGTAAGAATTTATTATGTTAACGTCATACCGTTGGTACAACACTTTCTGATCTTGTGCTTTATTTGATGTTTGTACAGCTGTTTTTATGTGATCTGAGCTACTGAGCAACTATATATGTCATGGTAACTGTTGCTATCTAGAATGGGTTTCATAACACCTGTAAACATAGTGTTTCTCACTTCGACAGTCCAGTGTCAAGGGGGCTTGACCGATTTTCATTGGAAAACTCGACACTGTGAGCACGTCTTTTGACAAGACGCATGACATTCTTCGTTTGCAAATAGAGAATTAAATATCATTAGCACATTTAAACTAAAGTGTGCTGCTAGTGGAACAGTGACTCACTTACTGACAAAGACAACCAGACCCAAGACTGAGTAACACTTACATTATGAGCTCTGTACTCAGCCTCCGTCTGAACTATAATATAATTGATTATGTAAAAACACGTCCCAATAAACCTGTTAATGAACAGTTATGAAATTCTGTGACTGACATTTAGGTAATTCCTCACAGAAACACAAACTACAACCAAGTGTATTATTATTAACAGATTAATGAGATGTGGCTGTTCTCTTACTAACTGAACTTGTTACTTTCTGATCTTGTGCTTTATTTGATGTTTGTACAGCTGTATTTATGTGCCCTTGGCTATCGAACAGTTTTATGTCATGCTAAATGTTGCTATCTAGCGCAGGGGTTCCAAAACCGATCTGTAAATATAGTGTTTCTCACTACCTGCCTATTTTGTGAAAGGAAACTTGTGAAAATCTGACAGAAATGTACTAAAATAATGACCCTTATTTGTTCCAATCTTGAGTATGAGATCATTAATATACACATTAATATACATGGTCATATGAGGATATAAGCCTACCTAATAGTAGGACTAAGCCAATGTTGGCTCAGATGACACTAGTAAGACGATGTGGCCTGGGCTGTATTGGGTAACAGAAGGTGTTAATTATAGAAGTTAAGTGGTCCACTCTGGTGCTTCGATTGCTTTGTACTATTCGCCGGAGTCCAAGTCCATTCTTGGTACACCTTCACTACAGTGGCTCTAGAGCATCCTAGGAAGTCAGCGGTTTCCAAGATACCCTTCACCCACTGTCACAGTCATACCAGAATATTATGACCACATATAGTTTGGCATGAACTGGGCCTGGAACATCACAGAATCCATGCGTCGAGTTTGCTGCAAGTATAAATAAGCGAGCACACCAGTCAGTTGTAGCAGAGTGCAATACTATTAGGGGAAGGAGGTGATTTGACTGATGTACAAAAGGACATGATAATGGGGTACTGGGTAAAGAGTGGTGGCATCTAGGGTACTGCTAACTTTGTGGGATGAACTGCAGCCACTGTGGTTATGGTATACTAAGAATTGACTTTTTGCACATTGAGTGCCTCCCAACAGCATAACGATGGTGACCCACAGGCCATTGATGCCATTTTAGATTTGCTTGTAGATTTAACTTTTTGCCAGTGATTCATTGGAAAACTCGACACTGTGAATTTGGCAAAGATTACACATCCCGTAAACCAGACAACTCTGCAGAGAGGTACAGCGCAATTGACACACGAGTCGACCAGCTTATCTCTATAATGAACACCTTTTGTCACCTAATACAATGGTGTCATCCAAGCCAAGGGTGGTCATTCTAACAATTAGGTAGATGGGTCATAATTTGAACACGCAGTCTAAATACTGTGTATGTCTGTAATATTGAAAAAATGTTTTTTGAAACTGGTGTGGGTCCCTTCTGTGGTCTAAAACGCGATATGAAATCTGCTCTGGTGGAAAAACAACAAAATGCACAATGACACGACTCTGGCGGGTTGGGAGCCACAGTTTGAAAACTACTGATAAAGACCACCATGGGTGGGGGGAGGGAAATAATAGGGGAAACTAAAAACATGATGCCAAAGCCGGTCAAACAAAAAAGGATTTCAGAAATAAAGACTGGTGTGACCTTTTTTTCAGAGGCAGAAATTCAAAATGTATCACTGCCGACACATTGCTATTAAAATGGTCATGTACAGAACACTGTGTGTATGTACATGTATCATTTTATTTATCTTGTACAGTGATAAAGTGGGTCTCAGGCCCAGAAAGCGGAAGGCTAAAAAAAAAAAAAACCTGCACAGCAGTCTCAGTACAGCAGTGCGAGAGCTTCAGTGGTTTTTACTGACTAACGCAGTGGAGATATGTGCAAGAAATGTAGGTTGAATAACAAGACCACAAAACCACCATTGTAGTCACTAGCACAAGTGGAGTATACTGAGACAACAAGGGCTTGTGGCTCAGAGCGTACAGTTTTGTCAAAAGTTTGGACACCTTTTTGGATTTGCTTGTAGATTTTACTTTTTGTTATTAAATGGAGCAATTATGTAGAAAATGTGTTTTGTAGAGAATTTGGCAGTGTAAAATTAACAAAACATATCAAAACATGACCAGGAGAGTGCAGACCTTTACTGTAATAAAATTGTAACTATAATGGCCTCAAACTCCGTTAACATGGCAGTTTTGGAGCAAATGCTTGCTGGTTCAAGTACAGTCAGAACAAACAAAAACCCCAAAAACTATTTTTTTTTATTTTTCATATAAAATATGAAGTCTCACTGAAGCAAAGTGAGGAACATGTCTGTTTATGCCATCCCTATGATTGTGATATAAATAGCCCATAAAAGAACTGTCACACACTGTCACAAATATTATGGTTCAGTGCATACAGTTGTATGCGAAATACACGGTAGCCTATGTGCAAAGATTACACATCCCGTAACCCTAACCTGTTAACCATTAGCAACATGCCATGCTAAGTTTAGCTTGAGCTGAGTGTCTGACTATGGTGAGAGAAAAATGAAAAACTGGACTTGAAAGACCCAACTTCCTTTTCAAATCAGCTGTGTGGGAAAATATAAAAAAAAAATATATATATATATATATAAATAAGTTTGCAGCAGGGAAGAGCAGTGGATCGGACAAGGATGGCAACTGTTTGTTTGACAGTTGTAGGGTGAAAAACTATGGATGTAAAAAACCATGTAGTTGTTGTTGCTTATATACTTGGTTTAGAACTTACAAGTGTCAATATACATACCAAATTTAAATGTCAGGGGTGTCAAACCCACTACACACAGTCCAATGTCAAGGGGGCCAGGCCATTTTTTATTGGAAAACATGGCACTGTGTGCACTTCTTTTAAAGTTCAAGTTTATTTGCTAAATTCATAAGTTAAATTAAATATCATAGCACATTTTGACTAAAGTGTGCTGCTAGTGGAACAGTGACTCACTGACCAAGACAACCAGGCCCAAGACTGACTAGCACTTTCACTTGCGCTTTGTATTCAGCCTTCGTCTGAACTATAAGTTATAATGTAACAACACGTCCTAATAAACCTGTAAAAACAAACACTGAAGCATGTCTCTGTTCATTAACTCCACAGAATTGACACAGTGCCCTAACGCTGCTAGCTAACATTACAGACATTAGGTTCTAGCTTAGTGAGGTGTAGCAGATAAATACCTTTACTGACATTTAGATAATTCCACATAGGAATACTAACTACGACCAAGTGTATTTATATAATTTTGTACATTGCAGTAAAACCTTTAATGGATTAATGAGCTACGACTGTTTTCTTACTGACTTAGCTTGTGTGGAGGTCACCGTTTAGGCACACCTTGAAAAGAAGACTCAGATTGGTTCTGACTCTTTAGTTTATATATGAGGAGACCGGTCACTGGTCGAAATATGAATGGGAGTTCTTATAACTCTCAGCATGGCATCTGTTTATGGATAAAGTCCCACTACTCCCTGAAAGGAAGATTCTGACTGGTTTTGCCTTGGAGTTTAACCAAAGACGTTGCCTTGACTGTCTGTTGTCCTCCACTTCCATCTGAAATAGAGATTCTGAATGGTTCTGCTGCGGAGATTGACTTACCCTGTTTGTGCCGATAGTTCAGTATCAGTGCAGTTTAGGTAGAGTGGGTTTCTAAACTCAATTAAATAGTTGCTGGAACAGTTTCTAAATTTACTTTGGCCGGCTGGATTAGAACATTTAGCAAACCATATGTTTGACACCCCTGATATACCCCTGCCTTTACAACTGTCTTTTCTTCTTCCCCTCGTTTTATTGTCTTCTTGGTTAATGTTAATAAAGTTAGCAATAAGCTCGTGTACACCACTTCTCAAAGTGTGAAATGCTAATGCTCATCATTATTTCTCACCATTGAACAGATGGTTGTGAAAGGGGGGGGTAGATTGAGAACTGTGAACAGAACAACTTACCTGTGTTCTGGTTTGCTAATTGCTAGTCTAGGTTTTAAAAAGCACCTTGCTAATATATCAAATCAAAGTGTGCTGGCATGTAGGTTATGCAAGGAATTTACTCCTGTCTTTGAAATTCAACACTTGCATTCTCTAAGTGGAATGCAGATTTGCCATGCAGCATTGCCTTGCAGCTTCCTGTACGCATCTAAAACATGTAGAAAACATTGCACAGTGAGTGTGTCAGCGGACAGTCAAACTCAAGTTCAGGACCATTTTCGTTTCTCCTATTGGAGATCTGCCTTCCTGCATATTTCACCACAACTCATATCCAGCACCACTTATTCAGCTAATCAAGGCCTTCTGAAGGCCATAATTAGGTGGATCAGGTAGGGTTGATTAAGGTTGGAGCTAAAGTTTGCAGGAAGCTAGATCTCCAGGAGTAGGAGGGGTGTGTGTGTGTGATAAATATATATATAAGAATGTGAATTATTGAGTTCAAGAAAGGCCCAATAGTGGGTGTCAGTTGGATGGTTCCATTTCCAAAATTGTGCAGGCATTTAACATTCCTCATCCCCCAGCATCACACGTGTACCTGGAGTACCTCATAGTAGGCATTACCATCCACAGAGGACAGCAGCGTTTGGCTAGAATTGTCCATGCCAAGGATTCTGTCAGAAATCACATTCAGGCTCAATGCAGGCGGCTCACAGGTTGGTGAATTGTTCTTTAGATTCCATGGGATACTGCAAAAGTCTTGGGACACAATAACTGGTTCCTGTCCCACAGACTTCAGACTTGTCAGTGCATATACATAAATATAGCCATGATATTTAAAACCACCTGCCTAATATTGTGTAGGTTCCAGCAGTTTAAGCTTCAGTAGCTTTCCTGTGGGATCAGACCAGACAGACTTGCCTTCACCTCCCTTATGCATTAGTGAAAGTTTGGTACTCAGGAACCTGTCTCCAGTTCACCAGCTGTCCTCCTTTGGACCACTTTTGGTAGGCGCTAACCACTGCAGACCAGGAACACCCCAAAAGACTTGCCATTTTCAAGAGATGCTATGACTGAGTCTACACCCAATCTAGCCATCACGCTTGGGTGCTGTTCTTGTAGAAGTCACTCAGATTCTTACACTTGCCCATTTCTCCAGCTTCCAACACATCAACTTTAGGAAGTGCATAGTCTTAAATATTGATAAAATTGTTGGACTTTTCCTTTACATCCAGCTATGGAGATGTGGAGCTCTTTGTAGTCCAATGAGGATGCTGGACCTAATTGGTCACATTTATGGCTGACAGCGAGTGCCTCATAGCTGTGGGGTAGCTATGGTGTTTATTGTATATTGACCCCACCACTAAGGCGGCCCCTGTGGCACACTGTCGCTGACTACTCGCTCCCAGCACAGCCAGACCTGTCCTGTTGTCTTGCAATTCAGTGTCGTTTCCATGGAAATCCTCGTCTGCAGCAACACAGGGATCACACCCCCCCCCCACCCCACCCCCAGGAGAGGTTGCTAGGCAACAGCACCCGAGCCAATGGGGACTTGTTACAATTGGTTTACTGCTTATCCAAAGGTCAGAGGTCGTCAGCTCTACAGCGGGGTCGTGCCGTTGGTTTTTCGCAGGGGTTGGAGGGAGACCCTTCTTTTTCACATCAACTTGCCACACTCTGCTGTCCTGATGAACTTCTTTGCAGAGTGTTTTCACGCTCTCTCTCTCTCTCTGTCCCTTCCTCTCGCTCTCTCTGTCTCTGTGCTTTGTCGTCTAAATGAGGAAGGACAAAAGCTCGGCACAAGCTGACACATGGGGCCTTTTAGCCATGCCACAAAGGACTGGAACGAGCCTTTTCTCCGCAGGGGCTGTGGGGATTTTCCTCTCTCCTGCTGTCTTTTACGGGGAACACAGTCCACTGTAGCCGTAGATCTCTACAAGAAGAGTACCTCACAAGTACGGTGTGGTAGGCTTCGCAGGGTGGGTTTACTAGTCATGCGGTTTTACCAAAAGATGCCTGCTCGTTAGCATAGTAAAACCAAAGATATTAGCGTTCTACATATCTGTGGCAGATATTTTATTAAGCCACTTGCTTGCAGCAGATATTGCATTTTTAGGAGTGTATGCATTGCAGAACTGTTAACATACACTTATAATAGACAGTATGTCATGGCAACATTGAACCTTCAGTGACTTCTTTGTACTTTTTCTGGGGCTGAATGAGTGAACAACATCCATCTTTAACAGAAAACAAAAATGTGCAGTTTTAACTGGTGGTAGGGTGAAGTGTCTGGGCTTTTTAAAAAAAAAATACTTGGCCTGCTTTACCCATTCCACAGTCATTGTTGAGTTCAAAGAAATCTTTGAATGCCTAATATTGCCCTGACATTCATGTTCATGATGAGTGTATGGAAACTTCTGACCAATTCGGGAGGGAATTTGGCTGTCACTTTGCATTTTGCAATTATGTTGGTTTGATGAATTGTAACTAGTCCAATAGGGCCCTTGACCACCTGTAGCCCTGGGGCCCACGAGTAGGTGAAAGCGCCTCTGGCTGTATGTAGAGCTGAAAGTTAGCGTTAGAGTTAGTTTTCATATGTCATTTGTCAGTATGTCCGCTGCTGTTCCACTAGCACTTTTAGGCAAAAAGTGCTTACAATGTTTAATCCTCCAGTAGCAAGTCAAGAATTCCATGCTATATCCATTACTTTTGGACACTAGATTTCCAATAAATGTTGGTCCGGCCCACTTGGCATTGGAGTGTTATGTGACCCCTTAAACCTCATTGTTTACCACCCTGTCACCCCTAAAGTCACCAATAAAAAAATCTTTTATCAAATGTTTCTAAACAGGATCAATTTTGTAAACACCTCCACATACTATAAATATAGGTAGCAGTAAAGGCATACCGTGACTGACATTTAGGTAATTCCACACAGGAACACAAACTACAACCAAGTGTATAAATATTATGTACATTGCAGTAAAACCTTTAACGGATTAATGAGCTACGACTGTTCTCTTACTGACTGAACTGGATTTCCAATAAATGTTGGCTCAGCCCACTTAGCATTGGAGTGTTATGTGACCCCTCAACTCAGTTACCTCAGCGTTTACCACCCCTAAAGTCACCCCTAAAGTCACCCCTAAAGTCACCCCTAAAGTCACCCCTAAAGTCACCCCTAAAGAATCTATTGGATGGATCTAAAAAGGAACAATTTTGTAAACACCTCCACATACTATAAATATTCTGTACCCATGCTTATACATACTGTCCAATAACCATTTCCGAACCTTTAAGAGTGTCGTCCAGAGAATTAACCAGCACTACTGATTGGTCTCAGTTTGGTTTGTCTTTATTATCAGACTGAACCGTGGGACTAAATTTACATCTAGGCCTTTGAGCATAACTGTCCTCATTGTATCAGCGATTTGCTGATCCTGGCTCAGCTCTTTAAAGGTCTCCCACAGCTCTGAGAATTATTTGCCGCAAGTGTGTGCCAGCGAGCTGGAGCAGCAGCATCAGCCGGCACGTTTAGTCCTGTTAGCATTAAATCTGAAAGGAGAGTTATTATCCCACTGCAGTAACATGTACCGTGTGCATGTGTATGTCCTCCACAGCACACATTCTTCAGCACTTTGATTGTGAGTATTTTGAGGGCTCTTGCCTGCAGGTGTTTTCACTCTGATCTTTTGTTTGGAAGCTGTGAATGTAACAGCCTCTGGAGTTTCCCCACAGGATGCCTTGCCCAGTTTATTCTGAAGTACTATTGTGTTTTTGGCAGGTCTATTTTGGTCTGCTTTGGATTGGTTTTAAGTAACAATTGTGCATTTTTTTTTCCTTACCTGTAGGACTGCATTGTCATGAAAAGCCGAGTTTAGATCTGATAGCGTTTATTACATTTGCCATCGGACCTAAAATGAAAGAGTTATAAACCTTCAGCAATTTAAACAGTGATGCAGTATTCATAGATCAGCAGTGGCACAGTGAAATCAATCTAATTGAAGAGGTCAGTGGCATTGTCGTATGATGCCTTCTTTCATATGAACCACTTCAGCAAATTTCTGCTTAAGCTGCCCTGGCCAACTGTATATTCAGAGATCAACCATAAAACTGTAGACTACACAAGTGCGCAGAACAGGGCCATATAGTGCTGAAGTAAATCCTGTCACTCATTTCCAAGTTCCAAACTGCTTCTGGAAGCAGCGTCGGTAATGGAATTGTTCTTTGGTTGCAAAACTCATGGAGTTCCAGTTCCATCACACCTGGCAGTAATATTTAGATGTCACTGGAAAAAGACCTTCATTACCTCGATCAGGTGTGTTAGATAAGGGTTGGAACTAAACACCTGCAAGGTGGTGGATCACCCTGACCAGGACTGGGATTCCCTACCAGAAAGGTTCCAGTAAATGCACCGCTGCAGAAGGCTTGAGGATTATCCAGGTACTTTTTGGCAAGCTTGAGACATGCATTCAAATTCCCATTTATTAGCAGTGCTTTCTGCATTGCTGCTTATTGTCTTTGCTGTATGAATGCTGATGGTGTGTAGCTGTCTAATTGAACCAACATTAGCCTGGTGGCAAACATGGTGTTTTCCAGGTAGGAAAGTTTCTTGGCCGCTGTGTCATTGAAAACTGTTCCAAAATGAAGGACCCTTTGTATACAGCCCAGATATACGTTTGAAGCAACTGGACACAACTGATGTATCCTTCTCGAATCTCTTTGACTCAGAGTTCTCTGCGCACATACAGCAGCAGCACGGATATAGCAGAATGATAACCCTCCCTGATTAGACTGTTCCATTTGTGTGACCTTTGGGTTATTAAGAATGAGTTTTAATAGGACAGTCCTACCGAAGACCAACCTTACATCTGCTGCAGCCTAGGTATTGGAGCATAGCTGTGTTCAACCTTGCAACAGGTTCAGCAAATAAATGAATTTGTGAGCGGAGCATAATTTTACCTCCAAAACCAAAAGTATGTTATCTTGCATGCATAATCCTGGCCCAGATTGCCTTGTAATGGCAGCACTAACTACCACACACCGGACAGAGCCATTAGCCTCTAACCTCGAGCTCACTTTGGAGAAAGGGCATTGCATGTTGCCCTCGTTTCTCAGGCTCCGAACGACTCCAAACTCTCACTTATAATGCTGTCTGCAAGGCTAAACATTAAAACCAAGCGCTTTTATTTCTGCAAAAAAAGGAGCTGCAAAAGAATGAGGTTTTCTTTTGCAGCGTAGATCTGTCACCAGAAACCCTATCGTGTGATCTGACCTGCAGTATAATTGATGCTGCACACTCTGCCGTGAAAAAATTTTCTTAACAGAATTTTGTGCAGTGTTTTTATTGATTTAACATACAAGACTGGTGTGAAAGCGCAGTCTACGGCAGGCTTAAAGTGGGAGGGAAGTGGGTAGGGATTATGCTAAGTGCGCACCTACACGAATAACTAGGCCATTGTTCTCTCCTGAAGTCACTTATGAGCTCTAGGGATTGAGGTGTTTAGAGCATATCTAGTTGTCGAAACTCAAAAATAAGAACTTGGCAATATCTGTTTATTTACACTTCTAAACTATATTAATTGATTGACTGCAGAGGGTTGTATGAGGCATTGGCCTTCAGATCCTCTAAACACATTATCATGTGTGAAATTTGTGCACAAGACTGTCTTGTTGGGACCCGGTGCTTTTTGAGTATGTTTATGTAGGTTGATGGCTTTCATTAACACATTTTAATGGACAAATGGAAGGAGTCCAAAGGCTCTTCTTGTCGCTCAGTTGACTGATTAATGCTGCTGCTGATGTACCTACAGATAGACCCGATGAATGCTGTCTCTGCCTACTTTAGAGGCCGGAGACACAGGATTCTGTTTACTGTGTTACTTCTGTGAATAGGGAGAAGGTCATTAGTGGAAAGCTTTATTGTTCTCTAGGTCCTTTAACTCTTCATGTTGGAGGAAAGCCACAGTTTGCAGAGTTGCCTTTGTGTATTTCTGAGAGAGCACACTGTGTATGTTCAGGAAAGAAGCTGAGGGATATTGTCTTTCAGCAGCTGTTCTAGTATTTATAAAACACAATGTAAGTACAGTAAGATTATTAGTGAGATTAGTAACTGGAAGCTATTTTGAGTGTATCCTGTTTGTTTAAAATATGCTGGTACAAACATAAATACTGATTATAAAAGACAGATTCTCATACAGACTTTGGCCATTTCCCCTGCCTTTGACCTTTGGGCCTGTATGAGCATCTAGCTAAAATACTGCTGAAAGTATCTGCAGAAACTGGATAGATCTTTGTGTTTTGATACACTCACCAAGCACTTTATTAGGAACACTCATGCACCTGCTTATTTACGCAATTATCTGGCAGCAGTGCAATGTATAAAATCATGCATATGGGGTAACATACAGGCTGTTGATCTCTTGGGATTATCAGAACAGTCTCCAGAGTTTGTGAAACTGAACAGTTTAGAGGAACGCTGGGGGTTCTACAATGCAATATATGGTTTTTGCATTCCTGCAACAGCTCTATCAGAAAATGGGACACTTTAAAACACAAGTGAACCAACTTTGTAATACTACTCACATCTAAAAGCATAAGAGCATGTACGCACAAACACACAGGAGAGAGACTTATTTCTGCTTGCCTGACAGAATCCGATCACAGAGAGAATGCATTCCATTTACACTTGTATTAAATGTGGACCAGATGCGTCTCTGACCACCTCAGATTGTGGAGGTGTTGAGTGATCAGATCGCAATCCGACCACACTGTGTCTTGGGGGTGTTTACATCTGGCTTTTCATGTGGACAAGTGAAATCCAAACGTGATCACCAAAAATGCTAAGCCAGGTGTATACCAGCAAACCTTGGGCAAGACTCTTATTGCTACATTGGCTTACTTGTGTAGCATGATTCAAATGTAAGTTGCTCTGGATAAGACCACCAGCCAAATGTCATATATGTCAGTATTTTAAATGGCAAGGTGGGTTAAGCTCTGTGATTTTTAGTCATTTTGACAGACTGCGCTCCCTTGTCAGCACGGATTCTGGTGTCTGTGTTATGTGTTACATTAACCCTGTGACAATTGACATGTCGATAAGTATTCCATTCCATTCTGTGGGAAAGGGGTTTTCCACTGGTTTTCTCATGTATGGACTGGGTGTTTAGCCCTGTCATGTGCATGTGGCGAAGTGAAAGTAAGTGAAACCTGCAACATTCAGCACAAATCAAATAGGTCGCACTGTGGCAAAATGTAAAATCCCTCAAGTGCTGTGCGATGTATCTTTCAACTCTTTAAGATTCTTCAGTGAACTTAGAGGGAGTACTGAGAGGGACCATGTCTCTGGCAGCTGTAGTGAGAAAATAATCCCAACGTTCTCAGAAATGCAAATGCTAAACTGTCACACAGATTGTTTTAGTGTGACAGTGATGGAGAAATTGATGAGTCCCTCCCATCCCAGTCACTTACACTGCAATTTCTTATCCTGTATCAATTAGTCATTAACAGTACAGTCGTCCTGTGATTAAAATTCAATGCCCCAACCTCCCAGTGTAAAAGCAATCACGCCCAAAGGGCTGTACTGTGATTTGTCACAGTACTGTAATTCATCATAATAACTAGGGGTGTAACGATACACAAAAGCCATGTTTGGTTCACACTCTGGTTTGGACTTCACAATTCGGAATGGGTTCGATAGAACGGGATAAAAGCAACAAAAACTGCCAAAGGCATGAGGCTACCCAAGGTGCAAGGTATAGTCCGTTCCAGCCTGTAGTGTATTAATAAAGCAGTAAAACGTAAACGTTACCAGGTTCAATATGTTTCTGCGCGCACACACACCCCCACGCACTATCCTCACCTGATCCATCATGGTTTCATGAGTTGAAACAAGGTAAAATGCTTGTTTCTTTTTTCTTCTTTCTGTTTTCTTCTTTAAACATACTGTTACACCCCTAATAATACCAATACATTTAGTCATATTGTCCAATCATGGCTTAGACTCTGTGCTCAATCTATAGAACGATGGTATGTCCTTAGCGGTTTCTTTTAAACATCAGTTTTAACCAGCGTACCACTCAAGACGGATGTGTGTGTTGACCTGCGGTTCACAGAGCTGTATTACACTGGTCTGTGGTGAGGAGGAGGAGGAGGATGATGATTATACTGAAGATGATGATGATGAAGGAGGAAGTGAAGTTAATCGCTTGTTTGTCCCCCAGACTTGTGTTTTCGGAGGCAAATGTTTAGACTGAGCAACTTGGCTTGTCTGTGTATTTTTTGTGAGAAGAGTGTGTATGTGTGTGTATGTGTGTATGTGTGTGTATGTGTGTGTGTGTGTATGTGTGTGTATGTGTGTGTATGTGTGTGTATGTGTGTGTATGTGTGTGTATGTGTGTATGTGTGTGTATGTGTGTATGTGTGTGTATGTGTGTATGTGTGTATGTGTGTGTGTGTGTGTGTGTGTGTATGTGTGTGTGTGTGTGTATGTGTGTGTGTGTATGTGTGTAATATGCTCAACACACACGAGGCCTGGATGAGAGCATGTTTATTATTCCGGCTGGTGAGAACTGGATCCAAGCCCAGACTGCAGCTGGCCGACTCTGTGAGGATTTCACCAGAGCTTTCATACTCTTTCTGTCTGCTTACTCTCTCACTCAGTTTGTTTCCCCTTATACTTTCTCTCGCGCTCCCGTGCTCTCTGTCTGTACTAAGGTTATCAACTTAAAATGAACTCAAATTAGATTTTTCTCTTGTTTGTACAATATTCATGTACAGATTTTAAGTAGTCTATTATTTATTCAAGCAGTGAACAGCAGTAAACAGTGTTTTTTCTAAGACATGCACATTCTTGAGCTATAAAAGTCTGTACCGTAGGTAGCAGACTACAATATCGTCGCTGTCCCGCAAATACCTCATATCTCCAAAACTAGAAGGAGGAAAAAACCTTCTTCAATTTCAATGGAAAGGTTTTTTTGAGCATTTCTATTGGTTCATTCATCATGATTGTAATACAATGTAAAGAACAACGGTCAGATTCAGATAATGTCAAAAAGTCAAAAATGCAGATACACAATGCCCTTTGGAGTTTTGGCATGTGGAAAAACATGTTCCATCTGAAACGGAGTGTAAATATTCGTGTTGAAGCTGAAACGGATTGTTTTATTTGTGGTTGGTGATGGAACGCTCCTCCATGTGTCAGCAGTCGCATGGTGCTAACTGGTCTGAAACAGTAGTAGTAGAAGCTCCTTCAGCAGGAGATTTAAATATTCAAATGGGAATTTTGTACATTTGAATGTTCATGAATTTGACCCATATTCAAAGCTGTTTTATTAACAGCTCTGCTTTCTGTACTTTTCACTTGTGAGAGAGATGCAGTTGGTTAGCCCTTAGGAGTTGCCATTAGCTCAAGTGGATTTATGTACTTGCGTTGCAACCAAAGTCCACTTAACAAACAATCCCAAATCACAAAAGGGAATCACAGGTACTACTTTGCAGTACCAGAGCAACCACCTAGGATATCATACGAGCTGCCTTGCAACGACATAGCAACAGCCTTGGAATCACTTGGCAACACCATAACAACCACCTGGCAACACCTAGCAACAGCCTTGGCCTCTGCCCTTTAATCCATCTGTGCAGTGAACACACATCTACACAATAGTTGCTGTGGCACCCAGGGAGCAGAGAGGGTGCTCAAGGGCCCAACAGTGGCAGCTTGCCGAGCCAGAACCTTGTCATCGATAGCCTGGTGCTCTAACCGCTGAGCCATTAGTGCCCCATGGTGTTTATGTACTCACATGCTACCACGTGTGTGGTCACATGACTCTGCCTCGTCTGGTCTGTGACAGGGAAGCAACATGGAGGAGAACTCGCTGAGTCAGCTGAGCAATTTGAGCTGCTTGTTTAATCGCTCATCGTTATCTAGGTAAAATGTCCAATACCATAGCAAAAACTTGGGATACCATAGCAACCATCTAGCAACATCAAAGCAACCACCAAACAACTGTCTAGCAACACCATAGCAACCACTGAGCAACCACCTGGGCTACCATGGCAACAGGCCTGCCAACCAATAAGCAACCCCATAGCAACCACCAGCAACAACAGTTTCACTGGAGTGAGTGCATAGCCTCATAACTGCCTGGAAGTGGGAACCCCTTAAGCTGTGCAACCATTCTGTGTTTCTTTCAGGAAATGCACTTTTCCGGTCTTATATTCGTCACTCGTCGCACACTGGAAATTGATCTATATATGCTGTAAATAGGTTTAATAAACAGCTTTGAGCACTGAGTCACTAAGCTCCAACTCCCTCAAACAGGAGAAGTAGTAATGATGTTAAAAAGGAAATCCTCTGTCACACTTCCTCAGAGAGAGAGAGAGAGAGAGAGAGAGAGAGAGAGAGAGAGAGAGAGAGAGAGAGAGAGAGAGAGAGAGAGAGAGAGAGAGAGAGAGAGAGAGAGAGAGAGAGAGAGAGGTATTTCTCCATAAACAGCTACCGGAGCTGTTCAGTGTCTGCCTTCACCTCCTACACAGACAGTCAGAACAGACACTTGGGCCTGGCTGGCCTTTGAAAGTTTTAGTTTCTTTTTTCCCCTCTTCATCTCTACTTTGCTGTGGATAAAAATAACATTCAGGCCAAGCTGTGGGAGAAAGAGAAGGGGCTGGACACAGGGTGGGGGGGTGAGAGACAGAGAGAGGGAGCGAGGAAGAAGGGCAGACGTTTTAGAAACAAACTAGTTGGAGGATGGAGTGGAGGAGTGTTCTCATGTCTCCTGCAGAGTGACGGCACACCCTTAAACCAGGGGTTCTTCTAGTGTTGTTTTTTCAGGGGTTTCAGCATAGGCTGTGGTACTACGCTATTTTTTTTTCTTCTGAAATCAAGGCTATTAAAAAGTTTATCCTGATTTTGTTGGACTAACTGTCTCTACTGTCCAGGGTTAAATGCTCTCTACTAGATTTTGGAGCATTGCTGTGAGGATTTGATTGCATTTAGTGAAAAGAGCGTTTGTGAGCTGTATGAAAACCTCACCCACATGTTGTTTGTGCTGTAAATAAAATAAACAAAAGGACAAACTGGCTTCAGATGCAAAAAGCTATATTCTTTGCTCCTCACAAAACGAGCAAGCAGCGGCACGCAGAAGTGACCGTACGGGTGCATCCCAATAGTTAAACCAAACTTCCTTCCCATCTGCTTCCCCTTAGTTTGCCTGATCTGTAAGTCATGTGGATCTGTATCTTAGTCAGCTCTGACAATATTTAACAAAGCCGTGAGCTACAGAACCAAAATCTAGGGAAACCAAACAAGAAAGCCCCCTTTCTGGAAGTATTGGTACACTGTCATGGGGGAGGCAGGGGATATCATAGACTCTGAATGTCTGCGAACTCTGCTCTGTTTGAGTTGCTTTTGAGCTACCTTTGGAGATGCAACACCATCTGTGACGAAGACGTTAATAAAAGAATTAATTAAATGTTAATTAAATAATTAAATGTTTAATTATCTGTTTTATGTGAAACACATCAGCAAAACCATTATTAGTTATTTAGTGTTTATCGTGGCTAGTTATTTATCATGGCTACATCATTTCAAAGCATTTTTTTGCTGTCTGGATGTGAGAGATCACGGTATCACGGTAGAGATGTGTAAAATGTTTTACAGACGTCCCCCTGCTAAACTGATCCGTGCTGAATAGGGCTAAATATTTTTATGATTTATCACAGAGTTGAATAGAATTCTAGCCAATGTTTTGTAAAGCTTTTCCAACCTCTCCACAGTGCCTATGAAAGAATGCACATGGGAACAATGTGTAGTGGATGGGCTACTACCACTATAAAATTCTACTACTTGCAATAATATTTATTTGAAGAGCAGTGATCATTATGACTGTTTAGATTGCATTACAGCAAACTGACCGATGGCCATATTTTTGGGTTCTTTTACTATTAGTAGTTTACAGTCTTTGGGCTAAATGAGCATGTGAGCCACCTCACACAAGCCCATTCCTTGACATTGGCAGAATTGGCAATGAGAGTACACATATATACACATGCGCACACACACACACACACACACACAAGGCAGAAGGCAGGAAAAGAGAGGCGTGGTGCCTGCCATCTCAAAGCAGCTCCAGATGTGCTGCCTATAAAATGGCTGTGGTCAGTAACTGTGTGCTCTGGTTAGCCAAGTAGCATGGCGCTATCTGAAGCACTTCATCACTACCACCCACTGGGCCTGGTGATTTGGCCCGCAAACATGTCTTTCCAGTTGACCTCAAGGAGTAAGTCATGTTGAGAGACAAAGTGAGAGAGATGAAGTGATGTTGGGTGATGTTGATATAGTTTTTCGTTTTCATGTGTT
Organism: Salminus brasiliensis; assembly: GCF_030463535.1. Taxonomy (NCBI): domain Eukaryota; kingdom Metazoa; phylum Chordata; class Actinopteri; order Characiformes; family Bryconidae; genus Salminus; species Salminus brasiliensis. The sequence continues at coordinate 9,780,298 of NC_132880.1, read as the reverse complement.
TTTATCTGTGCATTTTTAACAATTAGAAAAGATCCCAGCAAATGGGAAGCCCCCAGCATGCATTAGGTAACTATGATGATGCTAATGCTAAAATGTCATATGTCACTTTTGGGCACCAATATCGACATACATGTTAATATATCCCTTTTCTCTTGGAACAGCCTCAGTTCTTCGTGGCATGGATTCCACAATTCTGGTTGATGTTGACATGAGTGCATCACAAAATTCCTGCAGATCTTTCAGGTTTACTTTTACCTTTTGTCGTATCATTGGAACATTGAACACATTGTCATATGCGTCATAGCCTTTGTGAAATAGTGCATTATCATGCAGAATGTAGCTATTAGAAATTGGTCAATCGTGGCTATTAAGGGACCGTGCGCAATACAAGCAATGAATGATTGGTTTTAACAGGCTCAAAGTTTGCAAAGAAACCATTCCCACACTGTCACACCACCTCCACCAGCCTGCACTGTTGACAAAAGGCAGATTAAATTCATAAATTCATGCTGTTGGTGCCAATTTCTGATCTTAACAGAAATAATGTTCCAGTCTTCAGCTGTCCAGTTTTGCAGCCTCAGCTTTCTGTTCTTGTCTGACTGAAGTGCTGTGCATTCTGAGATGCTTTTTTGCTCACTACAGTAGTACAAAGTGGTGAGCTGTAGTTGCTGCAGCTCCAACCAGATTTTATTACAACATTCTGAAGACTATTGTACTGAAAATCCCAGGAGATCTATTAGCAGTTCTAGAAATACTCCAACCAGCTCGCGAGATCTCATTTTGTCCCCATTCTGACGGTTGATGTGAGCATTACCTGAAGCTAAAGCTTGTATTGGCATGACTTTATGCATTGCTCTGCTGCCACTCAACTGTCTGTGTGGATAATTGCATGAATGAGCAGGTGTACAAGTCTTTCTAATACTGTACGTACTTGGTAAGTGTATCACTCAGCATTATATGTAGTGGCCTGTGGCTGTGCTCTTTTTTTGTAAGTCTTCTGCCATAAGCCTTCCATGGCCTGAAATACAGACAGAACACTGCTTTACAAACACTCCTTCGTCACACATGAGCGGATTTACCAGTGCACGAGAGGGTTGCACTCACACAGTTTTCACTGGTTTCACCGTCTGTCGCTCTCTGTCTTCTCTTACACATTTCCTCTGGTTTTTGGTTTCTTTCTTTTTCCTCTCTTCTCATTTTTTTTCTTTCCTTTCGTTCAACCCACACTGTACTACCTTCCCTTCTCTGCCTTGCTTCATCCATCTCTTTAGTTATTATAAAAGGAGAGAGAAAAGAACTGAGTGGGAGTATCTGGAGGGCCCACCTTACATAATTACAGTAGTTCTTTTTAAGACATAACATTGCACTACACTGCTGTGATTAATTACTTTTAAAAAGCATTCTGTTTATCAAATTAAGATTGCACTTTTTACAATTTGGCCTATATTACAGCTTTTGCACATTTAACAGATGATTGTAGATGCTTGTTCTGAAGAAACATAAAAAAACAGGCATTGCCATAAAATATTTACCTTTTCATTATTATTATTATTATTATTATTATTATTACCATTGTCGACCCTCTTCCGCTCGCTGTGTAAACAAGCAAACTGATTGGCTCTTTCTGTGGAAGGGCGGGACGTGTGATGACATTACCAATTAATGAACTATAAAAGTAGTTGCCAAATAATTTGATTGATTAAGTCAATTAGTTGTAGCAGCCCTATTTGTAAACCAAAATATTGTCAACCTAGTGTGTTGGCATCCACCTTCTCAACAAACTGTTCTGCTTTTCTCACAATCTTCTCGTTTGTTTGTTTTTGTGAGCTCTCGCTGATTTGTTTGAACGGTCTACGTTCTGAAAGCACACCCTGCTGTAAACTTGCAGGTAACACTAAGCAGTAAATTTCCACTTGCTCAAGATTACGTGCTACATATACACAAAAAACAAAACTAGGTGTTTCCATCTGTGTAGGAGAGCAACTTGGCTCCGTGAAAAACAATTTTACTACTCCTCTGAATCATCAAGACACTTAAGGAGCAGAAAATGCTGAGATGGATGATGTATCCTGAGATGGACATGTAAATTTCAAGTATTACCTCCCTTGGTGGTGATCTGTTTTCTGCATAGACAGTGTGTAACACTGCTAACAGGGGTTCCTGCGTTTGTTTGTTTGGAAACCAAAATGCTGCTAAACTGCTGTGTTGGCTTCCTTTACCTGGGCAAGCTCATTCATTTCCTTGTAATAGGAAATCAGATCATGTGTATTACAAAAAAAACTTTTAAAGAAAAATTTAAAGAAATTGAAATGTGTATGATATTTAATATCAGTAAATGTCTTAAGGCTAGTTTGCGGCTATGTTATGTTTGTGTTTTATATCCTTTTCTGGCCCTGAGAGATATATCCTTTTTCCCTTTTTTCCCTTAGTAATAAGATTTGTAGTTGACAGTCAGAGTAAATGGAGACGAACTGTTCAAGTCCGTACATTTGAGAAGTGAGTGAGTGAGGCAGCTGGAGAGAGGAAACTGGAGCTGCAGGACCCAGTAAAAAAACGTGGTATCATGCCATCTCTACCTAACACTGTCCCATTTTGGTTGAACTCGCTCTATATCAGATTATATTTATTAGAACTGGGACATTTTGGTACTTAATCATTGTTGCCCTTTACCCCAGTTATCTGTGGCACTGTTGAGTGGAATTGGTAGCATTAGGAGAGAAAAGGCAAGTGCAGCTGCCCGAGTCCCATTTAGAATCAGATTAAGATTAGCTCTCTACCTCCCTGAACGAGTGAGAGTGGCTCAAACAATGACACTGTGCTGGAAGCAGCTGCCAGGAAGGGTAACTGATGTGTTGAGAGGAGGTGATCGTAAGTAAGGGAATAATTCACTAATTTTCTGAGCATCAGAAAGTAATCAGAAAGATTTTACTCTCTGATTATTGACGTAACCTTATTATAGCATTTTTAAAGCGCGGAATAGTATTATTTATAGCTGTCATCCAACACCTGGTTTGGTAAATCAGTCCTTAATGATGTTAAATCAGGTGAGCTGGGGATAGAATTAAACAATCCACACATTGACTAGGGCATCCAGAAGAAATCTGGAACCAAGCTTTGTTCTCTAAACTCAAAAGGAAATATTTACTTTTAATGTAATTAATGTATCCCTTAAAAAACATTTAAGATACCATAAATAGTAAATAACGGCTGATTTATTTCTACAGTGATGAAAACACTGATTTGGTTTCATGCTTTGATTGCCCTGTTCAGACTCTTTTATACACTTGACTTTAAGTCAACATCATTACTATGAACAATAGAAAAGTATAATATTATATAAGAACAGTATAAATAAAAAGAAGAGTTTTATCTTGGGATACATTTATCTTGTATATTTGAGAATACAAGCATACAAGTTTGAGAATCCTCTTCACTTCACCAAACCATAAACTGCAAATCAACCAAATGGCCAAAGTTAGTAAAAAATACCAGTCATAAAACTTACATTTCGGATCGGATCATGGTTTTTGTGTTTGACTTTGGCATGCCCATTTAACAGTATTTATGAGGACTGTATGTAAAAAAAAAACATGTCCATTAAACATTTCTAATCAATTTTACTTGGTATCATTGCTGTTAAGACATAAACGACGTTAGATCAGTAGCCTATGGTTATAATTTGTCTATTTGTCTAGCTAACAGAATGATTTCCTGAATTAACTGTGGTTTGGATGTTACAGTAGTTGAAGTGTTGTATGCAAAAATATTTGTTTACGGGTGTTTCTGGCACTTAAAATTCAGCAGGCATTGAGTGGACACTCTAAAGAGGAAAATCCAAGAGAAACATAGGACATTGCTTTTAAATGGTGTTCAAAGACTGTAAAGACGGACTGTTGTTGCTTCTGTTGTTTCCATGTCTTCCAACATTCTTCTACTGTATGATCATCCTTAACCCTCGTGGGCTACACCAACTCAATTCGTTTTTCAAAAGTCTGAGCCAGAACGTTGCTGGTGCCAGATTTGTCTAAATTGGACAGCTGTGGTTGCATGTTTTGGTTACAAACAGTAGAGCGATTAAAAACCGAACAGAGAAGTACTGATCATACAGATTAAAAGCAAGTGTTCAGTCCTGTTTTATCACACTCTGAGCACTTTTTTTTTTAACCCAGCCCTGAACTCCCTGGTATCAGGTATTTTGAAGGTGTATTAACCCTACAGCTAGTTCGGTCCATCCTTGAAAGCAGTAATGATTAAGCCTTGCTGTTATTTCGGTACTACTGCCGAACATTGATTTAGTGAGACTCTTCTGCTCTTATTTGATGGACGGCGTGTTCTTTTATTTTTTCTTCAGTGCTGGTCCAAAAGGAGACAACATCTATGAGTGGAGGTCAACCATCTTGGGTCCCCCAGGCTCTGTCTATGAGGGAGGGGTTTTCTTCCTCGACATCGCCTTTACTCCAGACTACCCCTTCAAACCACCCAAGGTGAGTCCGCTGACTGTCAGTTCATCCAGCTGTTTTAGCTAATTCAGATATTGGAGACTGAATTGTTATTTTTAATAATGAATGGGTAAAAGTAGTTGTCATCATTGTCATGATTTTGACTGTGGATTTGGCCGTGAACTGGTAAAGGTAGCATAGAGGGTAACACCACTGCCTTCCCCTGTGGTAGACGCCACACTACACCAATAAAAATCTTTGGGCTGGACTCCTAAAGGTTGTGGACACGGACACATGAGCCTTAGATTGCATGGTCTAAGTGCAACCAAAATCAGGAAAACAAATACACACAATAGCACACAAATGGTCACAAAACTCCTCAATTAAATTCAAATAGGATCATGATTTTTGAGACAAGGATGGGATAGTTTTGCATAAACCTTTAAACTTTGGGATGCCCATTTAACAGTATTTATGCGGACTGTATGTGGGGGGAAAAACATGTCCATTTAACATTTCTAATCAATTTTACTTGGTATCATTGGTGTAGACATACACAGTACTCAACATTAGATCAATAGCATTAGATCAGTAGTAATGGACATAGTTTCAAGGATTAACCATGGTTTGAATGTTACAGTAGCTGAAATGTTTATGTAAAAATGTCTGATTACAGGGGGTTCTGGTGCCTAAATTCCGGCAGGTATTGTGAGTGGACACTCCGAAGAATAAAATCCAAGAGAAACATAGAACAGTGCTTTTAAATGATGTTTAAAGACTGTAAAGATTGTAGTTGCTTCTGTTGTTTCTGTGTCTTCCAACATTCTTCTACATTGAAGTTTGACCTTCAATGTAGAGCCCCCATACACTGCTGTCATCTCAGTCACAAATAGCTGGAGTTTAGTTTTGCTTGCAGTATCTGTTCACTTGGCACAGCTTCCCCATTTTCCAGGATCAGCTGCTGCGCAAGCCGGGGACAACACAGTCTGCTCACATGGTTTCAGGTTGTGCGTCTTTTACTTTCATGTGATTCACGTTGTTCGAAGGTCCGTTGATAACTTTAGGATACATTTTCTTTGCGAACTCCTGCCATTGATGCATACCTCAGACAACATCAGCTGTCTGGGTTTGACGCTCCTTCACTCCTACATCGCCAAACTATTTTGAAGCTTTAAAATATTTTTCATTAAAAATCTACTACGACATGGCTACTTATGTGAACATGAAGTCAATAGTAGAAGTATACTACTGTAGAACAATAGTACAACTGATTTCATGAAATGGAGATTTTGATTGGTTCTGCTACTGAATTTGACTGCCTGTTTGATGAAATAAAGGATTTGATTGGTTTTGCTACTGGATTTAACCGCCCCTTTAATAAAATGAAGATTTTGATTGTTGTATATCTGAATTTTTTTTGTGTCATGTGACATGGATGAATAGGTGGTGTCCAGATCAAACACAGGCTGTTAATTGTACCTATTGATACACCCTAAAAACATCTACTGTGAACTGTCTGTTAACGATTAGCTGGGTGTCTGTGTTCTGTGAAGCTGTCTGTTCTGTGTATGTGTGTGTGTTTGGGTGTTTGCTGAAGTAGCTGAAGGGCCAGATTGAAACCTCTTGACTGTTTATTTTTAGTTTGGAGTTGTGGTCAAGGCATGTACAGAAATACTGCAGGATGTGTTTGTTAAGACTTACTATTTGCACGTGTGTTTGTATGAGCGCTACATGCAAACAGTCTTCTGTATTTTTAGATGAGCCACTTTCAGAACTAATCGTGTGTGTGTTTGTGTGTGTGTGTGAGAGAGAGAGAGAGAGAGAGAGAGAGAGAGAGAGCTCATGTGTGTGGTGAGCAGATGTTGTCATTTGTCAAATCAAACAACAACCTTTTCCTCAGTTTCCTCAGGTTACGACCTTTGCAGGTGCACTGCAGGCCTCGCATTGGTATGTTTTATGGGCTGGCTCCCTCTCACTTACTCACTTTTGCGCTCTCTCTCTATCTCTTTCTTTTTCCTTTCTTTTCCTTTTTTTCTTTCTTCTCATTTCTCATCTCTCCCTCTTCTGTTTTAATTTCCTTTCTATCTTTCTATCTTCTATCCTTCTCCATCTCTCTTCCTCTCTTCCTTATTTCTCTCTGTTTACATTCCCTAACCTATCTTTTCCCCCTTGTTTTCTCCTCTTGTCCTTTCTTTTGCTTTACCTTCCTCTCACTCCCTCATCTGTCTTTTTTTTCTCTCTCTCTCTCCTCCATTTCCATTCTTTCCTTTTTCTCCTTCCATCTCTCTCTCTCTCTCTGTCTCTGTCTCTCTCTCTCTGTCTCTCTCTCTCTCTCTCTCAGCACACCCTCCTTTATGAGGAAACAGAAGTCCTGCTGTTTTGTTTTTATTGTCCTCCTGTTCTTGAAACTGAATCCCTCAGCATGTTCGGACCACACTGACTCTGGTTCTGTGTTCGTATCATCGAGGGGGGAAAAAGGGTTTCTAGTGTCTCGACCATTCAGTCAAATGGTACTGTGGGCCGCAGTGCACTGCAGCAGTTAGTAATTAGCAGTTCAATGTAGTAATGTATGAAGACAGAGACCCATATCACACTCCACACAAGGAAAACAACAAGACAGATACAAAACACACCTTACTTAAGTGCATGACATGGGTACTTGGTATAAACACCCTTCATAAATGCACAACTAAAACAGGTAGGCTAACACAGAGTATATTTACTGCTGCTAGTCTTTAAGCACTGATCTGAGATATGCTGTTTACTGATAGTTGCCTGTTCTTGTTTTATAGTATTACCAGTTAAATCCTTTATATAAGCTTTATACCCGTCTAGCAGGCACTTGGCATTGGGCCTGGCGACCTTAGGCCCATTCTGTTGCTCATGCTTTCTTATGGAGATTATGCAATCTGTGAGCAATTGTGCCAACAAAGGGAGCTCCCAGAATGTAGTGATTAGAATGGATGTTTGAATACTTTTGAACATATGGTGTATATTAGATGTCTGGCCAAAAATTAAGAACATATTGTCGCTTCCCAGTAATAAAACATGTATCTCCAAAATGGTGACTTTACAGGAGAAGGCAAACAATGATAATTACTTGGAATAAACTCTTATTTTACACTGACTTCCATTCAAAGTAATTTAGAGCATTTTTATTGGCCTATTCATCCAGAATTATTTACACAGTGGACAGAGCAGCTACAGGGCTATGGAGAAAACAATTGGCCTTATTCTCTTATTCTTTTTAAGAGCTTCCTATGAAAAACAAATCTTCATGAGAAAAGTTTAGGTCTGATTCATGATGTGTTTTAAAGTGCAAAGTTGTTTATAAGCTCTGCTCTTATAATGATGGATCTCGTTGTCCTTGTAAACTAAACAAATCCCAAATAAGAAAACACTGGTAAAAAAAACTGCTTAAGTGGGGTTTAAGAAGACATTTTCTTATTAGAATGGTTGCTGAATAAGACCCAATGTTTTTTTTAGAACAAAAGCTAAGTGTTACATAATAATAATTTACTTAAAAAGGCATCAGGATTTACTTAATTTAAGAAATTTCAAATGATTTGACGTTAATTGACTCTTGAAGGAGTCTCATTATGGGCACTTGTTTAACTTGCTCAAATAGGATGGAGCGCCGTCGGAGGGATCTTGAAGTATGAGAGAACACAGACAGGCTGACTTTCTAAAGCCGCTCATTCGCTCCGGGCAAAATCGCACCACTGCACTCCCACTTCACACTGCTCACATACTCTGCTTCCTTCACACCGCCTTTTAAGCGCTTCTGTACAGGCTCCCCTGCTAGGCTTGCCTTAACAGTTTTAACTCCTGGTTTATACAAGCTCATGTGTTGTGTTTGGTCAAAGGTTCCCTGTTGAGTTGTTCTTGTACCGGCATTATAAACTACACTCCAGGGGGAAAACAATGAGGTTGTAGGAGTCCTCTCACTGATTGCTCTTTGCTTATTGTAATTAGGACTTTCTGAAGAACATGTATTTGTAAAACTCACATTCTAGTCTTGTGAACTGTCTGTTAATTTTCATAAATAAATATATTTGTGTTAGCTAGATAATAAAAAAGCTTACGCAGTGGTTACCTGAACATACAAACATCTGTAACCATCACAGTATTTGTTTACCTAATCAGGTATTTAGCTTTAGTAGGTTCCAGTGAAGAGATAAACAGTTTATTGTTTTAGAATGTAGGTGTTATTAGACAGTAATGAATTTAGCTGAAATATTGAAGCTAAACATTTCAAAATAATAAGTAATTATTACCCCCCCCCCCACACACACACACACACACCCACACACACCCACACACCCAAACCCCCAAATCCAATCTCTTAACACTGAGGATCTGCTAATAAATACTGTAGTAAAATAACTTTATTTTGAGTAGCATTTTCTATCATGAGATATTCTGGACTGATTGATTTAGTTCAGAGAGACTTTTCTTAAAATGACTGTTTTATAGTGTGTTTAATGTCTTATTATCCAGTCTGACTCACCTCTCTGACCATTTATAGCTCCCAGCTTCTTTAAAACAGTGTGTGTGTGTGTGTGTGTGTGTGTGTGTGTGTGTGTGTGTGTGTGTGTGTGTGTGTGTGTGTGTGTGTGTGTGTGTGTGGTGGTATACACTCTGGACTGGTATCTGTTGTCAACTACTGATGTGAAATAACTGGCTTATAGTAGATGAATGTGCCGTATGTGATTTGGGTTTCTATACTGTATGCATATTAGCATTAGCCTCCCCTCGGTTTTGAATGTGCTCTTCAGTTCTGGTTTAAAAACAAAGAAAGGCGTACGGTTCTCCTGCTGGTAAAACAGAGCGTTTCAGTGATAGTTTTATAAAGGTTCCGATATTATGGTCTGTTTTCATGTTTCACTGTAAAAGTTCCACACTGCAGACTCTCAACTTTTTATTTACCGTGTAAGAACGTCTTCAGTGCTGCCGGGCTGGGCTATAATGTCCGTTAAGGGCTATAATGTCCGTTAAGGGCACTTTAAGGACACCAGGTGGAGCTCTGAAGACCGCGGTTAAAACAAAGACTGGAACTCGATTTTGGATTAAAATAGCAGATACTTGATCCATGCAAATATACCTGGATGCCTAAACAATACTATACACTATAACATTACAATAAATACAATGAGACATTAAACATCTAAATAAATACACAAATGCAAAAAATACATAATAAAAACTTGTGGGGATATTGTTCAGATTTTCAATCAAACCATTTCATTGATTTTAATTAGCGTTTTATTTGTTTGTTGATTTGACTTTAAGTGCCTAATCATGACAGCCCATCGATGATCTAGTCTCTAGCCAAGTGCTGTCGGTCAAATGTTTCCTTCTCTTTCCAAAGTGAGATAGTTATTTTTATAACTCTACTGAACATAGCAGTAGGAATGACCTAATGTCTGCCTTTCTTTCCACAAGAAGGGCTAGTCAGTCCCGGTCACGGCCCTGATAGCCTGAGGCAGCGCTCCGGCTTCAACTCTCCTTTTCTCTATCAGAACCACTTCCTCTGCTTCCTCCAGCCTCAGCTCACTTACGGACCACTCAAGGGTGGTGTGATAGACGTTTTTATGAAAAGATAAAAAGAAAACTAGAGGGAGAAGAAGTGTTGAGTGGTTTTTGGTGATGCCATTTAGCACGTTTAGTTTAATGTAGTTTATTTGTCCACTGAAATCAGATATTTTTAGATTTTTTGGCCCAGTTCTCCATGGGGCCAAGTCTATCTCTGCTGAATGGTGTTTGTAGGGAATTGTTCTCCCCCAGTCATTGGTATACAGTGATATGCCTACATTTGTAGAAAAGGCCATAAATCTAATGCATATTATATTTATGCATTGGCTCTGAAGATCTGTCAGTGTGCGTTTATTAGGGAATGCCAGGTCCTGTATGATGTCGCCTGTCATTGTAGAGGGAAGGCTGAGCCTGATGAGCCTTTTATCTGTGTCATGAATACATACAGGGTTAAAGGGCAACCCTACTGATGTTTTGTTGTCAATTGTCTCTCTGTAACTCTCTCTCATCCCCCACCCCCCCCCCCACCCCCCCAGTTACACACACACACACACACACACACACACACTCTCTCTCTCTCTCTCTCTCTCTCTTTCATGACCTTGTGTTGCTCTTTTTGTTTAGTATGTTATGGTTTGGATAAAGAATAGAGAGGTAGCCCTGTGGTTGCTCAATCTTTAAACATGTTCTTGAATTTCCTACTGGGTGAGAGTAAGCCAAAGACTCACAATCAGGAATGGGCAATGAGGATGTGTATTTTTTTTAAACGTTAAAGTGCTTAGTCTCGACATCCAGCTGACACAATCACATGGATACAAAGAAGCTTTAATCTTTTTTTGTTTTGTCATTTTTTATATGGTACAATCAAAAACATGGACATAGATCCATGAAGTGAGAAGTGAAAGTGCTGTTCTTTCTCTGTCAACTAAATTTGACAACCAAATTAGTTGGAAACTAATTTAATACTCAATTAGTTGGCAACGTCATCACATTTCTTACGCTAACTATGAACAGTTCATGACGCAGGTGAACCACAGATTAAAAGCCAAAGTTTAACCGTAACAGTGTGGAATACAGTTTTACTGCTGCTGTTACTTTTTACAGTAATAAGTACCTCAGTTGTGATGGAGAGCTGCAGTGCAAACACAGACTGAGCAGCTCTCTGTCACATGAACGCAGCACAACACAGCTACACATCCACAGTGTCATCACTCTGATGTGTTCAGTTCTGTTATTGTGAAGCGTGGGAGTCTCATGTGGACATGGACTGACTGTAAAAAGGAGAACTCTTCAAATAAGTCAACCAAGAGATGTTATAAATGAGGAGACTGGCCACTGAAATGTGAATATGAATCGTAATGCTAACCATGGCATCTGTTTACGGAAAAAGTTCCTTCCTTCAACAAAAAGCCAACCAGTGAATTTTTTATACATTATTCATCTTTATTTTAAGTGCATAAAACAAAGCTAAAGTTAAAAGTTGAGAAGAGCTACTTAGTAAAGGAGCCATTCATAATCTAAATAGTCGATTACTTATTTCAGCCGATAGGTTTGACTATCAAATAAATTGCTTGTTGCAGCCCTAGTTTCCAGATCAACTAACTTGCATGCATGCCTGCTTGCATGGTGATAATGCTACTTTGACCAAAAAACTAAAGACTTGTTTGGTATTCCAGGTGACGTTCCGTACGAGAATCTACCACTGCAACATCAACAGTCAGGGCGTGATCTGTCTGGATATTCTGAAGGACAACTGGAGTCCAGCCCTCACTATCTCCAAGGTGCTGCTGTCAATCTGCTCCCTGCTGACAGACTGCAACCCTGGTAAGAGACACCTCAGTGCTACATTTAAAACCTACTCTAATAAGCAGTTTAGGCCTTAATGAAAAGGATCTGTTGTGTGAAACAAGTTGGGCAGGCATGCTGTTGTTTTGAGGAGATGAGATTTTTCTGATAAAGATATGTAGATGCTACTGATAATAAGGACGAAAGGTGACAACCCCCCCCCCAAGAATTCACACCAGACAAGCCACAGACAAGCATAGCTTATATTACATGCAAGAGAACAAGCATCCAGTATACACAGCTTCAGTTTAACAGTTTTTTTTTTCTTCTCTTATCTAATTAAGCCGTATTACAGAAGGACTAACGCATGACATCACAAACAGTAGATCTATATTACAAGGAAAACACATTCACAAGTTTTTACCACTGTATTTTCACTGTAACCACTAGGCTGAGATGATCATGTTCATTATGATATTAGGTATAGGTTACAATGCTGTGGAAAGTGGCAGTGTGATTTATGGATTAAGTGGAGTTATCTGTGGCAGATACATCAGTATTAAGAAGCTGAATTAATAGTCAGTTTAAACAGATAAGTATATTTGCGCCTATATTTAAAACTCTTGAAGAACGAATATATTAGAGTAGTGCTTTATCTGCTAAGTATAACTGTCATCTCATCATAAGTCAAAGTAAAGCCCTCACTCCAGTGTGTATAAACAAAAGTGTAAGCAAACCATTATGAGCCTTGAAATGCTGTTTGTGTCACTCATTGTTGATTGCTGCATTCAGATCTCCGTATGAATTCAGTGTTTGTTCTTAGATTTAGAGCTCAGTCTGTAAAACAACAAAGGGAACATGCCCCCCACCCCTTCCTTGTGTTCTTGCAGACAATTCAGTGCCGGGACTGCCACTTTGTTCTAAAATCCCTGATTTGTGGCTTTAATCTGTATTATGACTCCAGAAAGTCTTTTTAGCTGATTTGGAATGTAAATACCCGGGTACATGCCTTCCAAACCTGTCTGGTATTTGGTTGGTCTTGAATACACTTTGCATGGCTGGTATGTCAATGGTTTAAGTCAGAAAAAGGAGAAAATTCAAAGCTTGCTGATACTGATGAGAAGCACTATGCCACTAATACTTACTAAAGTAGCCTGTGCGGTACTGTGTAATTTTCATATTTTAAAGGTACAATATAATTTCTGCTCTTTAGTGCAGACATATTGCAATTCTTGACTTTACAGCCTGGTCATAAGAGACATTTAGAAGAACATTTTAGGATTTGTACAATGTGTACAAAATATAGATCGACCCTGCCACATATGCACGATTTACTGACGGAAATTTTATTACCTGAACCTACACCTAAACCTAATTCTAACTTAACTCAACCCCTACTCCTAACCCTAAACTATAGTAGAAAGTTATTACCATTTCTAATGGGGTTTTGTTCATTAATTGTATTTTTAGAAGCTCCATAACAGAGAAAAGCAGCTTTTCGCAGTATTTGGCACAATAAAATAGTACATATTTTAGAAATATTACAAATTTCTTGAGTTACACGTTTAGTCATATAGGTTTATTTTAGATTTTATTTTATTTGAGATCTTGGTGAACTGTAAGAGTTTGTCCTTCAGTCTGCGTCATCAATGTTGAAACACTTTCATTAAGAAAAGACATACTTTCAGTCCTAGCACAGTGCTGCTTCCACTATTTTCCATTTCTAACAACTAACTGAAACCTGCTTAGACTGCTGTTCCTATTCACAGTCAGTGACCTTCCAGAAGGCCTAGAGTTTCAGAGGCCTATGTTTGGTCACTTTTGGCCTCACACAATTGGATCCATCCATTGTCAAACACAATTAAAACAAAATTCTTGTGTAAGCTTATAATTATATATAACATTTAAGGTCTTCTATCCAGCTTGTGATGGCCTAGCCAATGGAAGAGATTGTTTGGTTGTATCTACCAAGATACCACATGGGCATAAAAATGCTGATCCAGAGTGTTCCTCACTACAGAGCTCTCATTGTGTCTGTCTCACTGTCTGCATAGACACCCCACAGCGTTGACACAGTCTGGGATCTTGTCTTTAGTACCAAAGGCCTTGTATTGTGTTCTGAGAATGTATCTGTATTTATATACATTCACAGGAAAGTGCATTACAGTTTAAGACTTGTACAATATAGAATAAAACAGAACTGAGCAATGTATTGTCTACAATGGTACATTTTATGATAATGACATTGCTAGAGATGGGTAATATGACTCCCACCCACCCCTAGACATACTACGATATAGCTGACATTGTTAACGTTAATATATATAATATATGTGGCAGATAATTAGCATAATCATTATCAAGTCATTTCACTTCAGTGCAAACTACATCAGAGATCAGATACTATAAAATATAATCTGATACTGTAATATATCTTGAGAAAATATGATTGTCCTGAATTTCTTAATATAGCCCAGTCTATAGTCTGTCTGCTGTCATTCACCCTTAAGCCCTTTATTATTCAGTTCCTGATGACAGTGATTCACCATTTATATAATATCTGGTCATGGGTTCTTGTGGTCTTGTGGACCAATGATGAATAGGTACACCTTTATAGCAGCTCAATAAGGTAAGTGGAGCTCATAAAAGGGTTAGTGAGTGGAAGTGTTTCTAATTAACTGGATGGTCAATGTAATCCCATTCTATAGCTAAATGCATCCCAGAGTCATCACAGCTCATATCTTAGAAACCCAGGAGAACAGTAAAGAATGTAGTTCTTATCTGACCCTAATGATAATTACTTCTACACAAATCTTTTATTGGCAGTTTTATTGGCATAGATATGGTCAATTGCCATTAGCAGCAGTGGCAGACCTGTTGAGAACGTAGCAAATTCTATATTTATATATCTGCAACTTGCTCTTCTTGCTGCCTCAAAACGATTGGTTGAAGATGAGCAACTTGGGGCAATCTGTGTAAATAAAGATCAACTCCCCCCCCTCCCGAAATGCTAATCGATATGTGACCAAGAGGACGGTTACGGAAATGCGCCATTAATGATGGCTAACTGGCCCACTTCCAACATCACACATTATAGCAGGAGGCAAATTAGTCCCATCTAGTCTCGGCCTCCAAATGAGACGAGAAGATGGCTCCTGGCACTGTTTCCACTGTGTGCTGCCAGCCTTGCAGGCATGAGCATCCCGGCAGGAAGAAATCCACAAGCGCTGGCGCATCAGAGGCACCATAACAATGATTGTTTTTTAGCTGAAGGTGCAGCCAGCAGCCTTGTAGCATAATGGGAGCTATCTCTTGCGCTGCGCTGTGCTGGAGTGATCTCGCAGTGGTTATTTAGAGTCATAAAGAGAAATTCCTCACCATGGGTGATATAACCGGGAAGCTAGAGGACAGCATAAACACACACACACACACACACACACACATATTTGTTTTTATACAGTGTCAGGGCATGAAGTCATACAAATGTGTCTAAGAAATCTTGAAATCCTTCCTATTTTGCTAAATAGTAAAAAGAAATATCAGTATAACGATAGATAGATACTTTATTGATCCCAAAGGGAATTTAGCGGCCAGTAGCAGTTACACAATACAGCACAGTAATACAATACAAAAATAACAATACGATATACCTAACCAACGATAAAAGGCATTGCCCAGTAATAAATAATAAGAATGAAAAATGTGCAAGAGGAGCGGGTATCAGCAGATTAAAAACTATACTGAATAAACATGTGCATATATGTATTTAAGTAAATATTTAAATTAAATGTAGAATTTGTGAAATTTTACCATGAATTTCAGACTTTTTTTAATGGTTAATTGGTTAATTTCCAATTATATTAAAAAAAAAACAGCAAATACTGAATTGTCTCATAACATTATATGTCAAGGTCTGGCATGTTTTAGATTAGGTAACTTTACAGCCAGTTCAGTCAGAAATGGGCAAGCATTCGGACAAGGGCCAAATTCAGATGACTGGGTGGGAGCATTTTTAATCCAAGGCTTGCAGGGTGTACAGCAGTGTCAGCAGTGGCGAGTACCTACCAACAGTTGATGAAGGTGGGACAAACCATGAACTGGTGGCAGAGTGTTGGGTGGCCAAGGCACATCGGTGCACTAGGGTAACAACAGTTATCCCACATGGTCAGAACCGACAGAAGGGCTCCTGCGGCGCTAGTGCATCACACCCTGCTGCAGCAAGTTGCCCATACTAACACCGATCTACTGTCGAAAGCACTTAAAATGGACATACAATCATCTGAACTGGTCCTTGGAGCAGTAGAAGAAGGGTCACCTGACCTCATTTTCTGTAAATTATGTCAATGGACAGGTATGTATGCACAGTTTACCTTGGGAAGTGATGCCCCAAGATGCATGGTGGGAAAAAGACAAGCATGCAAATGTAGTTGGGTGCTCTGGACACTGTTCTGCTGCGAAACCCCAGACCCCGGTATTGATGTGGATGTCAAATTGACGCGTGTCTACCTACACATGGCCGAATATGTGGCACTGCTATTTCCCAATGGCAGGGATAGTGCACTCTGCTACATAGCACACATTGCTTAGGGATGGTTTGAGGAAAATGACCGGTTTAAGAGTTTGCCTGTGCTCCAAATTCTCCAGATCTCAATCCAATCCAGTGCTAGAACAAGAAATCTGATCTGTGGTTGCTCCACCATACGGAGGTCTTGTCCAGTTGCGGGTTGGAGCTGTTGGAGAACCAACAGCATATTAGACCTAGTATAGAGAACCTATGCAATTGATTCCCATGTATGTTACATGTATTTAAGAACCTGTTTAGCATCATAACCAAACAAATGACCCTTACAGTTTAAAAAAAAAAAGGAAAATAGAATCTGCAGCTTTTAAAAGAAGCACATGACCTTGTCAAGACCAGTTTGCTTCCAGTGGTTCCAGTTCTCTGGTTTTTATACATCAGCAGGACATTTTGTCCAAGCAATAAAAAAAACAGTGTTCAGCCTCACTTTCACAGCAGTGCACATTTTACAACAGACCCCGACATTTATACCTTCCACACATACACACACACACACACACACACACAACCCCATTTCCCCCCTACTAACAGTACATAGGCTCATTGCTGCAGGGTTAAATCGGAATGTCCGCCCCTCCCCCCCTCATGCTCTGCGCCTGCCCCCCTGAAGGTGCTGTTCAAGCAGGAGAGATCAATGAGACATAGCTCATTAAAGGGGGGCCAGGGCGCAATGACAGTTAATTAACCCTCACAGGCCTTTCGTTTCCTAATAGCGCACACTCTCTCACACATCCGCACATGCTCACGGGTGCGCAATCATCCTTAAGCACCACGGTGTGCTGCTCAGGAGCCATGTCCTCTAACCCCAAAACTGAACAGCTACTCACTTATATCGCTCCATTGCCCCCAGCTGCTGATCTCAGGTCAGCTTTGATTTTGATGTCCCAGCAGTTGGTGGTGTGTATTTGGCAGAGGGAAGATGAGCTCAGACTGTTGATGAAGAGGTTCTCACACAGTATGGGGCTTGTTTACCCACACTCTTTAGGGTTGACCCCCAGTTCTCCACAAGCTCTCAGCCAAAGGAGCCTTGACCTTGGCCCCTCTTAACATAGAGTTAACCTTGAGAACGTGAACCTTGAATATGACATATGCTCTCATTGTGTTGATGAGCAATGGTTGTTTGGATGACTTTTGGTGGATTCCCTAGATTGAAATCTAGTCTAAGGCCAGACTGAATAAAGATTTTCATTTGCAGTGTAGTGTGGACCATCCTACCAACCCAAAGAGCCATCTACCAACCCAAGAGAGTGGCCTATAATGCTCTCTCGGATTACTGGTCACGGATGGCTGTGGTATTAGCTGCAATCTTGCAAACCCATTGTTAGGGTCCGTGATTAGACAGTTCTGCTACTCTGGAGCCCTTTTTGTAATATTTAATGAACATTTAATTTGTTTTGCTTTGCATGTGGTACTTCAGATTGTTGTTCAAAATAAAGAAATGCTGTTTGGTTAAAGTTTACAATTCTGTGCGTAGCTCCCATTGGTGTCATTTTAAGAGAAGACCATTGAACAAAGCAGTTGGTTTTATTCAAGATATCAAGTTTATTTTCTAAGACACTCGTTTAGCATGAAGAGAGCATGAGTCCATTATCTTTATTGTTAGCTTAAAGCTTAAATATTGACCTCATACCATGATAGATTTGTATATGGCCATACATTGTATTGTTGTGATTTTGAATTGTATCAATACTGGTCAGAACTAAATAAACGTGTTTCTTTAAGCGGTGAGGCGTCGGAGCTATTGCTAACAGCCTTTGGTGCTCTCTCTCCTTATTTTCTCACAGCTGACCCTCTGGTGGGAAGCATCGCCACACAGTACCTGACCAACAGAGCAGAACACGACAGGATAGCCAAACAGTGGACCAAGCGCTACGCCACATAAACCCTCTCCTGCACTGCTGTGCCTCCTGCGACCCTTCAAAGCACACCCGGTCCTCGATCCAGATGTTCCCCTGCCTGCCCCAATCCCTAAAAACAAACTGTCCTTTGTTTTCTTGTTGACTTGAACGCTTTTTATACAGTAAATGTATACTAAGAGCAGATCAGGATTGTACTTTTTTTCCAGTGCGCTGAATGTTGGCATGGTCATCAAAAGCTTTATTATTATTTGTAATGTTTTTTTGTTGTTGTTGTTGTTATTATGTTCTTCTATTGAGCTGCATTACTGAGGAACAGGTGGACTGCACCCAATGGTTTTCTTCTGGATCTTCATGTATTTTTGTTCCTCCTGGGCAGAAGACACTCAAGACAAAGACCAGGCAGTCATCACTGAATCTTTTTCTCCATTAGGCAAACTTTTTCCTCTCTCTCTCTCTCTTTCTCTCTTTCTCTCTTTCTCTTTTTTTCTGATTGATGTTTTAAGTCCAGATTTCCCCCCTTCGTGTTGTTTATGTGGAACACTACGGCACTGGCCTGTTTATCTTGAGATGCCCTGTACCAGTTCAGTATATCAATGGGCCTGCTGCTCGCCACGTGCCGCCATTGGCTGTTTGTTGTTAAATGCACATTGTGAGGGAAAACTCAATCGATACTCTGTTAAACAACTGAGTGAATAAATGAGGTGTTGAGCTGAAGCGTGGTTTGGTTGGTGATGCCTGTGCAGTTGTTCTCGGTTTAACGTCTCGCTGACCATGAGTGTGCTTTTTTCCTGTTTATCACAGGCTTTTCCTTTAGAACAAGACTACTTTTACCCCACTACTAACCAGCCTCCCAATCTAGTGAAAAGGTATTTTCACTAGCTTCCTAAATTCCTTTGTGAGTGTTTGGGGCTTAATAATATTTTCCGTTCGGCTGTGCATGTGTGCTTGTGGAATTTCGGAAAAGTAACTCTGGTGACCTCAGTCTCGTTGCATGTGACACACTTACACTCTGAATTAAGGTATTGTTCATACACTGCATGTCAAGATTGATCATGACACCCTGTTTAAGTAGCAAATTCAACTACTTTAAGGTGCACCCATTGCTGACAGGCGTTCAATTCTGCATTCACAGCTTTGGGAAAAAAAACAGCATTGCCAAAGGCCGGGAAGGTCTGCAGCAGCCACATATGGGCCTATGTTAAACATGCCCAATGCCAAGCACCATTCAGCAGAGTGTAAACCCCCCCCCAGCATTAGGTGTGTTATCTGGAGTGATTGAGCACCTACCCCAATTATGTAGTGGGTGGGCCAACAATTATTGAAAACCAGAGGTGACTGTTCAGGCCACGGATGTCAAAACCCACATGTACTATAATGCTAGTTTCTGCTTGACCTCTCATTGGATTCTTTTAGCATATTAAAGATAATGGCAATGCACTTGAGCATTTTTTTTGTCCTAGATTAAACAGCATTGAAACATGGTACAGACATCAACATGTAATTTACTTTGTAACCTTTGCAAGAATCCTGTCACAGAGCTGTCACAACTGTGTTCCAAAAACTGAATCCTGGTTAGACCAACACTTGTATTGTTGGTGGCTAATCTGATAGGCCTTCAGTCCTAAACAACAGGAGAGCTCATTTAGGTGCATTTATTGAAATGCCTACATACCTACTAATACTAATATCTATTTGATTAAATCTGATTGGACAATTTTACGTTTAGCATTTGAGAAATGTAACCCCTTCGTTTCCAACCAAAACGTCATTATACAATTATTAAAGAGTGGTAGTGTAAATTTACATAGTTTTAAAAACTAGCTTGATTTTATTTAATAAAATGAGTTCAAATTAGTCATGCATTTTCTGTCCTTCTCTGAAGGCAATAATATTGTATTAATTATATTTCGGAATTCACAGCATGAAATGTTTAAATTGATTGTAGTAGTCTTTACTAAAGCTTCTCTAGATGTTCTCTGGACAAGGGCGTAGGTTTGATTTTGACATTGGTGGGGACATAAAAGCAGTCCACAGGGGGCATCCTGGAAGCTGAGGCTTTTTGCATTAATAATAGACACACACACATTTAGAGTTGCCACCAGTTAGCCTACAGACACGTTCCTCATTTAATAATAAAAACATTTAGTTGATAGAGCTCTGGTGCTGTTGGCAAATTTTTTTGTTTGTTTAACACAGTCAGACTTTTAACTTCTGTTAGCACAGGAGGGTGGTTGGCATCACCCTTGTTGCTTATATCCCACTGGTGAAACAGGGGGTGTTACAGCTTTTACTTAAGTTAAAGCACACCACAGTCTATTAAACCGTGACACCCGGCACAAAAAGACTGAGGCCTCTTCAATGACAAATTTAATGTACAGCAATCTAAAGCTTGTGCTATAGAGAGACTTGAAGTGATGAAAAGATTTTTTCCCACATGCCCCATGTGTGTAATGGCACTTTTAAAAGGGCTTTGACTGTTTTCTGGCTGCCTCAGAGAAAAAGGGCTCAAGTGGGTGAAAAAAATGCTGCATGAAAGAACTCCCACTGCTGAGTGCCCTTGGAAATGAAGTGATATTTATTTACTCATGCAAAGAATTCCAAATCCAGAAAGTGATTCTGCTGCTGCTTCTCCCATTGCTTGCAGAGTGTTTTAAGGCCTTTAGGAAAAAAAGACATTAAAGAAGGGGAGGAGAAGCAGTAGAACACCTACTCCCAGACAGAAACAAGGGAACACAAGATGGGCCATCACTCGTAGTCTGTTGATTGGGAATTTATGCTTGTTATGTAAAGACCCAAATGGCTGTCTGCCCCACCAAAAGCAGTGTGCATTCAAGGGTCAATGGTCAATTTGCAAACCTGTCTGTCTATAAATGGCCCTAATTGAGAAGAATGATTAAGAATTAGCCTGGTTTTAGGTTGACTGATTTAGTAGGAGTTACCATGTTAAAAATAAAGGTGCTTCAAAAAACAAAGACATTTTTCATCTCCGAAACGATGTCAAATAAGAGCTGATTATGTGCATGCTGTTTGCTTTCCCAATCATCCCCATTACCTGAGCCGTGGCCAGCATTGTTGCTTATGGATGCAACCGGTTAATTATCTCTCCACAAACAGCTGGCTAAGTGCATTCTACCACGTCGGTACTACTTAAAGCATTGACTTAAAGTATTGACAAAAACATCTTGCCCAGGTGTTTCATCAAGCCAGATGGCCTTTGCTGTGGGCCGTAAACAGGCTGCATCTCATCGTCTACAGCCACTCTGCCCGCTGTTCGTCGTACAACCATACATAATGCAAGCAGACAGAGAGACAGACAGGAAGTGTGTGTGTGAGAGTGGAAACCCCTTGAAACCCATCCTGTTACAAATGCAAACTACTTTGATGGGGGAGGGGTGGGGTGCCTTTAGATCAGTGGTATAAATGTGGGTAAGTGGGGCAATTCTTGCAGTGGAGCTTGAGGCTAAGGGCAAGGGGGGTAAAAACCCTACCCATCAATTCACCCTATCCTTCTGCACAGTGTGAGTAAAGATACCCTACATTTATCTTTGTATTTTATCTTTCCTCTGAACTCCCTACAACAGTCTTATAAAATCTTATAACAGCCACAATGCATTTTTACAAAACCCTAAATCCTTTAGTGTTTAACAGAATGTCTTAAAAACTGATAGATGTAATAAATGAGACTGCATGGTGTCTCATTTAAAAAGCAGTCAGGATTGAAACACTCCTCATAACTTTCACTGTTACTGGGTAGAGCTTAGCTGCTGGAGACTACACTGGCAAATATATGTAAAAGCATTGGTGATTTCAAAAAGAAAATGATCTAAAATGGGTCGTTTTTAAAGCTAGTTTCAGATTGTGTAGAGAAGACATTTGAAAATGTAATGGTTAATGAGTTCATAAAACTTATTTATTTAAAAAAGTAAAGGAAATTTGTATTTCTATGATATAAGGCCTGTAATCCTAAATTAAGGAAACTGCCTTAAAAGTTTAACTAACAGGATTATACAGTCCACCCCCAGCCAAGGAAAAACAGGACAGACACATGCTAGTCAGAAGCCATTTGACTCTTTTAGACATGTATTTTAATTTAGTTTTTTAGTTTAAACAGTAAGGTCAATAAATCATATTTCCAGGCTAAATATCACACTTTATATGGTAGTTTCTGACATCTAGACATCCTTCTTCTTTTAAACTTGTTAGATGGCTCACAATTCAAGACTAAATAAAACGCTAAATCATTTATTATCTAACACTTCAAGACTGTATTTGCTGGGAATATTAAAAATAACTTACTCAGATCATGGAAGATCATGGAAGACTGTGGACAAAGTTGTTCATGATTGTATATCGATTAAACCTTTTATTGCAAAATGAATCCCTCAACCTGTTCAATGGTGCTCATAATTGTCAGTAAATAACATGACTAAGCATTAGTGATAGTTTTCAAAGGCCAAAATCTCCTTTTAATTAAGGAGTAAAGTGATTGACACACTAGCTTATAAATGTAAATACTCAATATTTCATTAACTAACACCTTGTGGTAGTTTTTGAAGGCAACAATTAGCTGTAAACTTGTGAAGTGGACAGACGAGAGCTTAAAATGGGAACTGTCAGTAAAAAGTAACAAACGGGCAAAAAAAATGTGGTGGTTTTTGCTGGGAAAAAAAAAGCATTGTCATCGGTCGATACAATATTTTACAATTATCAGCAAAACCAAACTGTAACTGTTGTATGCTAAATCTTTTATTTGCTAACACCTTTTTTAATGCAAAGACTGCCTGTAAACTTGTCAATCGATCGGTGGGAGCTAGCAACTGTCAGTCATTGGTCTCACAAGGCCTTAGCTAACCTTATAATGGTAGTTTTTGAAGGCCAAACTTTTCTTCGAATTTGTCAAATGATCGATGCTGAATAAAATACCTTTAACTGTATACACTGAATTATTTTATTACCTAACACCCAGCTGTAGCTTTGGAACACAGATATTAGCTTTAAACTTGTCAAGCGATCAATAAGAGGTCATAGCGCTCAGTAAAAAGTACCTGTAACTGTTGTATGTTTTATTATTATTATTATTATTACTATTATCCTACACCAGTAGGCTAAAGGTTGTTGTAGTTTTTGCTGGCTAAAATTCTTTGTCATGCAGCCAGTAAAATAACTTACAGCAGGCAGTATAAACTACCTGTACCTGTTTAATGCTAAATGGAGTATTAGCTAATGCCAACTGATCATTGGTTGTGGCTTGTGGTTTGCTGGCTAAATGGAAGCTGTTATAATAGGTCAAAACTCGGCAAAGTCAGAAGTGTTTACGCTGTAAAGCTTTTATTAGTCGAGTGGGGGTCTTCGGGTCACTTATGTGCTGCCAAATCTGGGGGGTTCGGCAGAGTCTGGCTGTGTGGTCTATTCACACCGTTTGACATTATCAGTGAATGCGGGCCATCGGCTCGCCACACTACTGCTGCTGCTGCTGCTGCTGCACGAGCACTTCCGCTGCGCGAGAGGCCAAAGCCACGCGCGTCCGCAGGCGACGGGGAAGAGAAGGGCTCGACACAGACACAAAGAAAGGTAGCCGGGGATTTACCGTCGTGTTTTCAGTGTTGGGTTGGTAGTTAAGGTGGTCAAGTGCTTTTTGGTGTTCGAACGGGGGGACGAAAGGGCTTAAGCCGTCGAGAGGAGGGAGGGAGAGAGAGCGCGGCTCTGTTGTTGGGACTGGCGGAGAGAGAGAGAGAGAGGGGAGGTCGGCTGACTGCCTGCCTGCCTGCCTGCCTGCCTGCGTGTGTACAGACATACGGCGCCAGGTCGGAAAATAGGCAGCCGTTCGACGGTTTAAAGTTGGGTTCGTCCAGCTGTACGGCTCTGGTTCGTCGTCGGCGAAGCTCGTCGTGCTTTTGACGGTGAAAGTTTCTCGAAGTCGAGGCGAGAGAAACCGGAGAGACTCTTGCACAACGCTGCGACGGCGCCCGTCCATTTTTGACCCCCCCACCACACACACACACACACACACACACACACACACACACAACTCCGCTTCCAGTTGGCTTCGTTTCGACCGGTTTTATTGGGGGAAAAAATCTCACTTCAGGCTTCTCGCATTTTCCACAGCGGCTTGAAGCGTTTTTTTCGCGACGTCAGCGTTGCTGTGGGGTAAACACAGCCGTACGGTATCGGCGCAAACATCGAGGTCAGCAGGCTAATCTCCCCTCAGGCTACTGGGTTATGAAATAAGTAAATAATTGGTCGATAAGAGGGAGCATCGCGTCGAAATTTGGCGTTTATTTGACTACGTGAAGGACGAAGGCTTCGCTAGGAGCCGTATTGTGTGTGCGTATGTGTGTGAAAGTGGGGAGTTAAAGGTCACCCTCGGCGCCTGAGGTTCTCTCCGTTTTCTCCCACATTGTTCTCTGTGCTCTTTATTTTCTCCTCGCTTTATTGCTGTGTGTAAGGCTGTGTTTGGTGACGCCGGTCATCGCATTTCCTTTTGTTCCCCCCTCCTCCTCCTCCTCCTCCTCCTCTTTCGAGGTCGGTAGCATGTCGGATGAGGATTCGCGTGCCAGCTCTAGCTCCTCTTCATCCTCCTCTTCCTCCTCCGCTCACCAGCAAGCGGAGAAAGACACGCCTAGCAAGAAGCGAGAGAGCAAAGCCAACATGAGCAAGACCTCCAAACTCCTCTCCACCAGCGCCAAAAGGTAAGGCTGGCCTGCTCCGTGGCCGTAGATCGGTAGCTGTAGATGGCTGTCTAGATGTCCTATTGATCTCCTCCATGAGGAAATGTGGATGGAGGAGTAGCTGAGGAACACAGGACGTTATGTACACAGAATAAATACACCTAATTACACATGCTGTACATATTTACACCCACACACACACCGTGCAAATACAAACAAGACAAAGTGCAGAAGACATCAGCTCATTCACATTGAGCATGCTAGTTAAAGGAAAGGGTTATTAACATCTGCAGAAAGCCAGCTGTGCGTGGTATTTGAGTTATGAAGGACATGTCTATTAAAAAGGCAGCAGGGCAAACTGTGGAAAGTGGGATGGGACAGAAGTTGATTTGTAGTTTTTGGTTTGGATTGGTGTAAAATATAGCTTTTGGTTCTAAAAATAATGGGGGGGGGGGCAGGTAATACGGCGATATTGATATTGTGGAAATTATCATTATGTCTAGGGAACACTGATCAACTACATGTTTCGAAAGAGAGAGTGTGGGAGTGTGTACTTAATTAGTCCTGTTTAATTCAATTAAGTGTAATGTGAGTTCTCCTGTCAGTTTCATCTAATCAGATATCAAAAAATAAATATCGGGACCTGCATCTATTGCCGTACTGCCAACCTCTAATTTAAAGCATTTATTTTAGTTAAGTAATCCCAGTTGAATTGCTTGCTGCCACCCAAATTCTTTTTTTAGTTTGGACTGATGAAACGAATTGTTCATCTATAAAGATTGAGTTAAAAACTAAATAAATCACCAAGACTTCATTTGTTTTGCGGGGGGAAGGCAGTCCTGTTAAGTAGGCAAGGTATTGACCACCAATTGCACTTGAACTCCTCCTCAGTTTGGGCAAATGCAGACAGACCACCCGTGCAGGGGATCACTTGTTTGGAAGAGTAAAAGGGCCAGTGCTTTGTCTAAGTGTTTGTCCAAGTGTTTCTCCAGATGTTCCTCAGCAGCTGCACCCACTGCTTTGAGGTGGCGAGAGCGGGGGAAGAAAAAAGTTGGACACAGTTTTTGGATCACATCACAAGCTGCTTAAATTATTATTATTATTTTTTTGCTCTTTTGTCAGAATTCAGAAGGAGCTGGCTGATATCATGTTGGATCCTCCACCAAATTGCAGGTAAGTCAGTTAGTTTCTCTTGGATTTCAGTCATCTGTGGGTTGCCACAGTCTATGTGCTTTGAATAGCCTATAAGAGTGAGTTCAGAAGTGTTAGCCACACTTACTTTGAGGGTAGAAAACTGTAAGACACTGACCTAAATGTAATGAATTGCACTGTAGAAGATGCTGGACGAAAGGCCATTTGTTTTACAAAAAGAAAGTCTCTGTATAGCCATGTGGTGCAGGAGGAAAAGTGTCTGCATGCTGATTCACCTGGAGGACCTAAGGAACATGCTATCTCTGCCTTGTGGAGCGTATCAGCTGTTTGGTGATTAGGAGAAAGAGCAGACTTCTCGCTCTCCGAAATGACTTCCTGTGTTTGTTCCCGCCCTGAGTTACCAGTGAGCTCAAAGAGCTGTTTAGAAGTGCAGTGTGTTTCCTGTTTTCCCGGGGTCTGTTTAGGCACAGCGTGCTGCGCTTCTTAGAGAGCTGCAGTGTGTTTCACCTTTAAGTCTAGCTGGGCCCAAAAGACATCACCAAAGGAGCATGAGACTGAGTCACAGGATGTCTATTTTATTTTAGTGTAGCGGTGTCTGGTCCTATTCTGAAGACCCAGTATACCCTACATTGAGTGTTTTCTGAGGACGACTGTTACTCTTTCAGAAAAGTGTGGGATCTTTGTATAGAAAGTGACAACAGACGGGGCAGTTCTGGCAGCTATATCTGAACGGGTGTTTTGATTGACCAGTTCAAATAATTAAAAATTATGGCACAATGCCGTTTTCTTCTCCACCACCAAACATTGAAACTTTTGAAGTATTTGTCTAACTACTAATCTTCACAGTGAGCTGATTTTAATGTATACTCCTTCATTTATGATGAGCATCTAAAAGTAGGCCATCATTTTCAGACTACTCGGTCACTCCATTGCCTCCCAAAAAGAAACAGGCATTTAACCTCACATCACACAGTGAGTGAGTGTGTGTGTGCGCGCGCTATTTTAGGATAGAATTTGGCTATATATTTGGCTTTATCTATACAGATATGCCACCTTTTCATAAAAACAAAAGAAATGTTGTTTTTTTTCTGTAAATCTAGTTTGTCTAGTTAACATTTGCAGTACTGCATGCTCCCTTTGGTATAATTTTAAGAAAAGAAAAAAAATACAAATTTTAGTATTAAAATGTTATGCCATCGGCCTTAAACGAAGTCGTTGAGTTGAGAAGCACCGTCTCAGCGCCGATGACTTAAGCAGTGTGCACTGCTTGCGTCTAGACCTTGAGGTGGGAACTGATTATACGTTAAGCTGCAGCCTCTTGGACCTCTAGTGCAGTCGTGTCTGAAGGGTTGCCTAAGTGTGTCTGTGTGTCTGTGTGTCTGTGTGTTAATGCAGTGTGTGTGTGTGTGTGTGTGTGTGTGTGTGTGTGTGTGTGTGTGTGTGTGTGTGTGTTAATGCAGTGACTGTAATGCAGAGTATTTGACTTTTACTGCCACACCTTATCTGAGAACCAAATACAGCTGTGCAGTATTGGATTATTGTGTGTGTGTGTGTGTGTGTGTGTGTGTGTGTGTGTGTGTGTGTGTGTGTGTGTGTGCGCGCACATACCTGTGCAGTATGAAGGCAGTCCCTCTTTGGCACATGAACTTTGTAAATAATGTTGTCAGGACTTTGATTCACATTCTTAAGTTTCCTTTTGTTTTTGTCTAGTCTCCCACAGCCTATGTGTTCCTGTTTTTAAGGATGTGTAGGCATTTTGAAAGTCTACAAATTTTGAATATTTGATTAGTTTAATAATGTAGATAATGTTATTTTATTGGGCTATTTAAAAGGTTTTGTGATCAGTGAACTTGTTTATTTTCTCATTCAGAATTCTTTCTTTAATAGTTTGACAGTGATCAAGAAAAGCTTGATTTGTGTAAATAATTTGTTAGCAACCTTATCAACCAGATTTAGTTTTCATCTGAAAGAGATAAACGCATTATTTTCTATTCAAAGACACACATGGTGATATTTCACTGACCATGTATTATGAAATCTTTACGCAATGTAAAGTGTATCAACAAACAAAATGAAGGTGTTTTGACTTGACAGCAGGGATAAATTGTGCGCGGTGACTGCTGCTTTAGGACTGGACTGGCTATGTTGTGGGCTGCCTGGTTAATCCGTTGGGGATTATGGGGTTTAAAACGAGTGACACGCTCATACAGTGGGTGCGTGTGGTCTATGTCCTCACGTTGGAGATGCCCATTCGGGATCAGGTTCATGTAAAAGCAGTGTTTTGAGGGCTGGTGGTCTGGAAACTGTGTGCCATGCTCGCAGTGGGGAAACTGCAGAGGCATGTGTGAGCTGTATCTTGCACAGAGGTCAGGTTTCACCTTGCACTGTTCTCTTTGATTGGTGTCCTGAGAGTTGTGTTTCTCAGCTTTTCATTACAGTTGTTCACACCACGTTCAAGATGTTTCGTATAGGGCATTGGTTGCTTTTCCTTATACTCAAGAGAAAAGGTTTCTGGAACATCTCTACAAAGGTCCTTTGTTAAACACTGTGGCTTTAATCACATCCTAAGGAGTGCTGTTCAGCAATTACATGGAAAACGGTGTAGAGGTATTTTTAGGTTATAGAAATGAGGAATGTTATCAGGAACTACTGTTCGTTTCAGAACTACATGCTTCTCATGTTGTTGCTGTTTATTTTGGCAAACATGGTGCTTTCACTTTTCTTCCTTGGAAAAGCAGCTCTATTGCTTTTGGAATATGGAAAACAAGGAAAATCACAAACCTTATCCATCATATTCTGGGGCACAATTAGCAATGCACTCTTCAGATTCCACAACAAGATTTTTTCCGGTGTTTTGTATTTTTCTAAAAAAGCTGATGCAGTGCAGACTAAAGTAAAATACAGTGTTTTATACAGTCTTGTTAGATCTATAATGTCCCCCATTCTACTCTTAATTACTAGTGAAAATTGTAGATAATCAGCTGAATGTGGACCAGAGTGCATTGTGAGTTTGTCATTGCATCACAACATACAGGCAAATCTTAAAATTACAGTGGTCGATGAAACATTTAAGAGAATATGTATCGTATGCTGTCATCACTGGACTACATGATATGTATGTGCAGACTAGGCTGTAGTTAGTGATTGTAATATTTCTGAATCTAAGACAGTGCTGCTATAGGGCATCTTGGTTTGTGTGATATTTATTGTTTACGTGTTCTATTTGTTATCCAAATATGCTTGTTTACTTGTCTAAAGGAGAATTCCTTGATACACTTGATAAGAAGAGATGAATAGGTGGTGCACTTCATTGTGCTGGCCTGCTTGTCATTGTACTGGCCTGGTCCCTGTTTCCCCAAATGGACCTTGGCTGTAATATCTTAACTGGTACAGAGAATGTTGAGTGTGAGGCTCACTCTACCATTTGAGAATCGTCTTTGTGCTAAGATGCTTTCGGGAAACCCAGCCCAGAGCCTGTTCTGAGTCAGATAATGGTGTACAGTTGGAGTAGCAGAAACTTGTTTTTGTTCTTATGCCGTTCGTTTAATGCATGATGGCATTAATCCGAACCCACTTATGCCTGAGGAGGAATTCCACAGCGGACACACCTCCACTTTGAAAGCATTATTGGACTTCAGCATGGGAGTCCTTCATTTGTTGTACACTTCATCCCTTCTTGTCTCCTACTCTTCTCTTGCTCGTTAACTTCTGTTGCTTCTCCCACTCCTCTTCCTTCAGGTTATGTGCTCCTCAGTGTTTTTTTTTTATTTTATTATTTTAAAAAAGCTTCTTTTCTTATGTCCCTTTATTTCCTTTCTTGTGTATACCCTTTTTTTCTTTGTCTTTTTTTTGTGTTCTTTCTTTGTTTGTTTTCCTTCTTACTGTCTTTTCCTGATCTCCTTCTTGCTCCCTGTCTCTCTCCCTCCTCTGCCTCCTTCCTTGCTTCTCTGTGAATTTTGGCCTATGGGTGTCACTCAGTCACACATTCAGGATTCCACACATACCAGCGCCGCAAGCTGAGTAATGAGACTGGGACTGAAATTAAAAACGCTGCACGGCACTGTAATTGCCTGTTCGGGCGGCGCATGAATGAAGCAAAGCCCACAGTTTGTTCATGGGCCTTTCTATTACCACTCCATTTCTGGGACCCGCAACTTGATAGGCCATCAATAGAAACGTTTACTAATGTGCTGGCGTGATGTTTCATTCGCAGCTGGTGTCTCAAAAATGACCCTCTTTGCTACCTGCCACATTGCTTATGTTGGCCTAATTTGTGCTGTTGGTTACATTATGTTCAGTGGTGCTGTAGGTTAACAGAAGATGAACGAAGTCAGTCTAGTGATTTGCCTTTTGTGTGTATTTGAGTGATTGAAAAGTTGCCTCCCCAGTAAGCAACCCCTAAGCATTGCAAAATGTCAAATGTGTACATTCTGTTTTTTTTTTTTGTTTGTTTTTTTTTTTCTTCTATTTATTAAGAAATACCAAGTTTATTTTTCTATGGAAGAGGTTAAAAGAAAAATGTAGTTTAGCTGTAACGAAACTCTAGGCAAATCTGCAGTGTTAAAAACCCCTAGGCACTGCAACCTTTTGTGTTGTCATACTGCAGTGAGCTAATGTTTATGGATGCTGTCAGCAGTGATTGTCTCTGGACAAACCTGGACAAACTTCAGGTGACACTGAGCCGTGCAGCAGGCTTTGAGGTGTGGGCCGGAGTCTTTTGGCGACTGTTCGCGGTCTTCTGCTTATTCTGAGAGCTCTCCAAAGGGGTGGGTGTGTGTGTGTGTGGAGGTGTTTTGCCTCATGATGATTTGGGGGTTGTTTTTTATGGTCCTTTGAGAATCAGTAGTATTACATCAGAAATTCTGATGTAATCAGCAGAGCGGCTCCATTCTTGTGTGTTAAATCTGGTTGGAGAGGCGTAGTCATCAACGTTTAGCTGGCTGGCACCCACCTGGTGAACAGTTACACCCATTACAATGTCAGGACTTGAGGTTTGAATTTTATTTTTTTTATTTTTTTATCTCTTATTTGCAGTAAAATATATATTCTATATATATTGTGACAGTAGCATGTAATAATTTTTACTGTTTATAGCTTACTGTTAGCTTCATACGTGGGCCAAGCTGCTACATCTCTTAAGACAACTTTGACGTGTTCACATCAAAATTGTACTTGCATGAATATTTCAATCTGGACTGACTTCTTTTAAAATGTAGCACCATACAGGACAGCCAATTGGAACATCATTGACATTTTTATATATATATATATATATATATATATATATATATATCCCATAGTCACTCCTTATGCTATCTTTAAGGAGTAAATTATTGAAAATTGAATGTGCAGGCTTATGTGAAACAGGCATGTGTAAACATTGATTTGAGAGATTATCCTTAGCTGTGTTTAGAGATATCAAATCCATGCTCCGTGTTTTAGTTTTTCTTCCTCAAGAAAAGCAAGCTGAAATGCATTGATCTCCCTCAGGCTTTGTTTCTTATAATCAGAAAATTTCAGATATGCATTATGGTGCAAACATCCTGATGTATAATGTCTTGCTTACACACACAAACATGTGCGTGGTGATGGCCTTTTTCCATTTCTTTTCTCTTCAGATACAGTGCACTAGGCAATACTGGTCCAATTTATTGGAATTGAAGAACTTTACAATGCAAATGTGTGAAAAAAATACTATTTAAAATGGAGTACAGAATATACCACAACTTTTAGACATCTACCAAATTCTGTGATTGCAGCATTGAGAAGAACATTTAAGACTCTTATCAACTAAACTGCCCCACCTTTAACAAATTTGCACACAGTAATGAGCGATAATTAGATCATCATCTAGAGAGCCCTGTTTTTGGTCAGTGCATCAACAGGGGGAATTCTTCGGTGGGGGTATTCAGTGCACTCTGCTCTCAGCCTGCTCTTCTTTCAACAACTATATTGAAGGCAGTACAGAACAGCCTCTCACTCTCCACCCTTGTGAGATCAGTAGAGTTTTGTTGACTTACCAGTAGAGCAAGGGATTCTCTGACCTGAGTGGTTGGCTCGCTGATGTAGGTCTCCACTTGAAAATGTGCTTGTTGTCTCAGGACGGGTGCTGCTGCACTTTCCTTGAGAATTTCATCAAACGTGCTACAAAGGCTCCTTTTGCTTTTGCTTGTGGTCCGCTCTACTGGCCCTGATGTTTCAGATGTGGTCAAATGTCTTCCACGTTGTCTAGTTCTGACAATAATGCATCCTTTCTTCACCTTAAAGCATCTTCACATGTGAGAAGTAGCTGTCATGATGATGATTGAGGAAAATAACATTTTAAATGCAACAACATCAACATAAAGACAAGAAGGAAGGCACTTAGTCATAAACACTGACTACTTAACCTGGACTACAACACTCAAGGTGTAATCATGCATTCCTATCTTTACAGCATGGATACAGGAATGGAGTAATCAGTCCCTGTTTTGTTAAACTATTTAATCACAGCAGAAAGAAGGGCATAATATTCATTGTCTTAATCCCTTAGTGTTTCCACTTAAGTTTTTGTTTTAAGCAGCGGTGGCATACTTGTGCCCTTCCCCCATTCGGGAGAGGATTGTGAAAAGATGCGATAAAATACTGAAAAACGGATGTTATAAACTATTCATTTAGATCCTATGTATAATATGTATCCTATGTCTTCTTTCACCCACTGTGAACTGTCTGTTTTCAGAAAAAAGACAAGCCGTACACGGCTAGGATAGTGATGTAGCTGAGATGACCTGGCTTTTGTTAGTTACCAAAAGACTGGCTGTCTATCTTGGTGTAGATTTCAAGTTACATGATCTACTGTGGCTTTCTATTATCTCGATATGGCTATAACTTAATGTAGTGAAAAATGCTGCATGATGCGTTGTGGCACACTGAGGAATCCTCCTAGGCATATTCGACTCTAATTGAATGTCCTCAAGGTGTAAATAAGTAGAAGGCCAGTGGTGTTTTTTTGTGACTCAGAATGTTCTGCAGATATTGAGTGCACCACTTGCTGTGAGTGCTGTGATCGACGCGACCAAAAACAATTAATTAATTAATTCTTAGTGTTCATAAGACTTGGATTAAGCTCTTGGCAGTTTGCCATGCATTTAGTATCTCTTCATGTGTGTGTGAGACCCTCAAAATTGTTTCCAAATT
This sequence comes from Salminus brasiliensis, assembly GCF_030463535.1. Taxonomy (NCBI): domain Eukaryota; kingdom Metazoa; phylum Chordata; class Actinopteri; order Characiformes; family Bryconidae; genus Salminus; species Salminus brasiliensis. The sequence goes on along the minus strand of NC_132880.1, from coordinate 9,747,102 downwards.
GTTTAGCCTGCAGCATCCCTCTTTGCTATGTAAAATTGTAGAGTCTATCTAATGTGCTGCCAGACTGGTCATGACCTCAGACATGCGCCTGAGCTCCAGACCTCAGTTGTGAAACCCATTGCCTTGATTTCTAGACCAATGTGACTACTACTACTTTGTGCGTATTGGTGAATGCTGTGGCACTTCAGAAATGATGTGTCAGTTTTGTCATGTGTAATGTTGCAGCTGCTGAATGGTCTTCCAGTGTAATGAATTTAGCCAATTGTCTGTTTTGCTCTGGTGCATTTTGCAGGACATCTTTTTTTTATTTCCACTTAAGCTTGAATAAGTTTCTCATATTCAAGTTTATAGTTGTCTCCCCTTGATGCGCTTCTTTCCTCACAACTGACATAATGGAAGTTCTCTCACATGCTTTGCTAAATAGCTAGCTGCTTGATGTTGGGGTAACTTGGGAGGACACTGTAATTATCATGTGACCTACTTTGCGTTGCTTTATGTTACAAGTAGTTCTATGCTATTTCATTCTAGCTTTGACATCATATCATTGTTCATATCATTTGTTCCTCTTCACACCCGGCAATTCCTGCAGATTATTGGAGAGAGCAAGAGAGAGACGTAAATAAGTTTATTATTTAAGCAAATGACCGTGGTGACTGTGTCAGAGGGTCAGAATACTTGTTCTTTGTGAAGGTCTGTGTATATGTCTCCAATAGACAGTGCAGTATCTCTGTAGCTCTGTTGTGTTCGCGTCTTTGCACATGTACAGATACAGGGCAGTGATAGTGTGTGTGTGCGCGCGCTCGGGCACACACTCGGTGTTCTGTTGAGACGCTGACTGAGGCATTTGTGGTGAAGCTTGCTGTTGCACAGTGGCATTCATCCAAAAGGCCATTTTGGTCACAAGAACAAACCTCAGGCTAAATTTACAATCTGACTTGGGTAATATATTTCTGCTTTTATTTGCACTTGTCATGATGGAAGTCTGTTTATATTTAGTAGATATCTTTTTATCCCAGCACCATGTTTAAGGGGGCCAAATGGAATTGGCAGTTTGCTCACCTCAATCTCGCTGTCACTTCAGGCCTCTAGTTTAGCTCTAGTTTACTCACATCATTATAGCACAGCCTTGATATTCTTGCTCTTGGCACTGGCTGGCATTTGCAGTTGCATAACTTGTGTACTGATCTAAAAGTGGGCGATATGGCTAGAAAAAAGAAAAACTAACCTCACCATGTGTATCCCAATACTTGGTGTATTTAGAGGTTCCAGCAAGTTGGAACAGTCAGTATGCACAAGCAAAACAAGAAATGCCATAAAGCCTAGTAGGAACATTGCAATGGTAGAGTGCCAGGTTTTTATTTATTTATTTTTCTTCCCCTCATGAGCACAGTTAAGTGAAATGCATTTTGGAGCAGTTCTGCCCTTTTGCAGTTCACACGTGTTGGCAGTGTGACCTTTTATACTAACACCACAGCAAGTACTGCAAATAGTTATGCATGTACAAATCACGGTGTAATTCCCGATTGTCATAAGCTACATGGCACTAAACGAAAGGGATTCCTGTGGTGTGTTTCCGGTGTAAAAACAAAGGATTCGTCTTAGCTGTATCACTTCTCGTGGGTGGGAGGGTTTACACACGATACAGGCTATTTAACATTCAGTCTTTGCTGTCTTTTGGAAAATAAATGTATATAAAATATTTAAATCAATCAGTTATCTTGGCCCACTTGTAGATGGAATCATGCTCCTATGGGTTCTTCCCTATGTCAGGATTAAGCAAATATGTAGAATACGTAGCGGGTTACTTTTCTGTATGACTCGGCATGATTTAAAAAAAATATATATATATATTATTAATTGATGCCAAATGTTACTTTTATTCTGTTGACACCCTGGCTGTGCTGTTTCAGTGCTGGTCCAAAAGGAGACAACATCTATGAATGGAGGTCAACCATTCTGGGCCCTCCAGGCTCTGTGTATGAGGGAGGAGTCTTCTTTCTTGACATTGCCTTCACTCCAGACTACCCCTTCAAACCTCCCAAGGTGAGCAGGGTTTCTGCTTTGCTTTGCTCTTGCAGTGTCTGGTTTTATATTGCATGATGTATTGAGTTCTTGGGTACAGTGGAAACAATAAGTGTCAAAGAAAGTGTCAAAATAATGTACTGCTTGTTTTTTGCCATTGTTTGCTGTAACCATATTTTAGCTAACAGAATATTAGTCCTAGTTACAGTGAAAATGTAAGTGTCCACAGGTTCTACTTATTTTGCACAATTGTGAAATGTATAGCAAAGAATTTGTAATTGTTCTGTTTGCATGAATGCAGAAAGTATAGGCTACTGTGATTACTTTGTTGGATGTTTATCAGGGGACATGCAGAATATTCTCCTAGCATTTTTAGTATTGTATTTTTGTGTTCATTGCCTCTGACAGAAAAGGAGAAGTGAAATTCAGAGAAGAGGGAGCCAGTTTGTTGTTAATTATGGCAAATATCCATTCCTGCTGACTTAAGAAAATAGTTTTTTAACATTAACATTTTAACTAATTTATGTTTACTACCCTGGTGTGTCCTGATGGGTTTATTTATTATTTATAAACTTGCGTTAAAGATATAATGTATACAGTTGCTCTTAATATTTGAAAAATGTCTTGCTGGGTTCATTCTTGGAAGCATTTAGGTTTAGTGAAAGATTAGCTTTAAAAAAAGTGATTGTAATTATAAGATTTCTACATTTGACCTGCAACTCCAACTCGAATTTGAAAACAAAAGACTTGTTTGGTATTCCAGGTGACGTTCCGTACAAGAATCTACCACTGCAACATCAACAGTCAGGGCGTGATCTGTCTGGATATTCTGAAGGACAACTGGAGTCCAGCCCTCACTATCTCCAAGGTGCTGCTGTCAATCTGCTCCCTGCTGACAGACTGCAACCCTGGTAAGAGACGCCTCAGTGCTCTTAACACATGCTGTAATATAGTGAAAAGGATCCTTAATGTGCCATAAGATGTTAATGGGATCTTATATAAAAATAACCTATTTTGTCAGTAACTGGAAAGTGAAACTAGCATTTGCTTAATATGTGTCTCTCAGTGCTGAAGTCACATTGAAAACCACTGAATTGTCTTGACTTACCTTCTGGTCTTGGGCCAAAGCTACAGTGTTGCCAGTAATGGCTTGTATGCTGGAGCTCAGCCTGTAAGACCTAGACTATAACAGAGGAGGCCATACAGGTCAGCCCTGGCAGTTACAGGTGTGGGCATGCATTTAGCTGTTTGATGCTCATGTATGATGCTGCAGACAATTTTTGAAAATGGTATAATACTGAATGTGATTCACTTTCGGCTATATTTGCACTACAAATGAAAATGTATTTAATTTTATAAGATGTAAGCAAATTGGTAAAAACTTATGATGAAAGGTTTTACCAGTATAATGGTGGTCTGAGAAAATCAGCATATATTAATATAAGGCTTATTCTGCATTAAGATTTGTTAAACAGATGTCTCACTTATGAGGATTTTAATGCCTTCACATTCTTCATCTAGCCAGAAGAGTTATTTCTTAGTACTCAGAAAGAGGTCTTTGGCTCGTAACAATAATGAAAGACTTGGTGCTATATAGAACCAATTTTTCAAATGTTCTTTTAAAGAACCGCCTAGAAGAGATGTTCCTTGTATATGAAGAGTCATTTGATCATGCAAAGAACCATTTAAACACACAAGTCTTGGCGTTTATACTAGTGGTTTTCACACTGTGGGTCATGACCCACTCTCGTGGGTTACAGTTTGGTAATGAGTGGATTGAGAGGAAGCTCCATCAGTGTTGAGCAGAGCTTAGTGGATCATGTTTAAGACCAGAAAGCAGAACCACTATGGTTCGCTGCACGTTCAAATCGCTTGTGTTCGCAACGTGGACTTTTACCTAGGCATGTGTGGCATTGAAGTGCATTGAATGTCGTGCGAATGATTGCAGAAGGGACGTGCGGTTGCTGCACATATGAAATCTTGCTGTACTTCAAGTGACTTTTGCTGCATGCACTTTTGACTTGTTATTTCCAGTAATTCCTCAGTAAGACAAATGCTGGTTGTAAGGGCCATCAGAGCACACACTATCCAACTGATCTGAATATTGTTGCATTATGGTCATCTTAAATGGTAGTGTTGTGATGCTCGCTCTACCATTTAACACTGATATTTAATCTGTGCTAAGAGGCTTTTTTTGGGAGCCCAGGCCCATAGCTGGATTATAGATGATAGGTGTTATTACTCAAAAAAAATAATTATAAAAAATGAATATAATAAAAAAACCTTCCCTTTAAAGGTCATGGGTCACAACTATGTACTGTTGTTGCAGAAATGCTTACTTTGAACATAAAATTATTGTGGGGGGGGTGTTGCTAAACATTATGATGCTTAGTTATGATTACAAGTTCCTTGTTTTAAACTGACACTAATTTGCAATTTCCTTCTTGTAGCTGACCCTCTGGTGGGAAGTATCGCCACGCAGTACACAACCAACAGACCAGAGCACGACAGAATAGCCAAACAGTGGACCAAGCGCTACGCCACATAATCGCATGCAGTAAGGAAAGAAAGCTGCTGGTTGGGATGACTTGGGTGGGGGCTTAAGGGATGGGGTGGGTATTGTAAGGGTGGGAGAGGGAGGAGGATGTATATGAAGGGGAGGGGAGGGGCGGGGGGGTTGGGTAACGGGATTCAGCCGTGGGATAGAGAGCAGGGAGGATTTTTATGGTGGGATTTAAAGTCTTCTTTTTTTCCTGATATTGTCTATGTGTGACCTTTTCTTTTCTCTTGACCCATGTAGAATCATGATTTGGCAATAATGGATCTTAATGTGTCTTCCTTTTTTGTTCTGCTCTTGTAAATTGATTTTAGTTAGTGTTTCAAAAAGACCTTCATTTATAAACCCTGATTGCTTGTAAAATGAAATCACAGCATGACCCTCTGGTACCATGTCTGACTGTAATGTATTTTCCCCCCTCTGCTATTAAAGTTACATTGGATGTACTCTGCCTTTTGGCTTTGTCAGCAATTACTCTCATCAGCGTGGTCAGCGAAGTCATCAGCCACAAATCTTTTTAAGACAGTGACACACTCTCATTCTTTCTCTAGTTGTGATGCAGTTTCACCCACAAGGGTCCTATATTATTCTGTGCTATAAACAACAAAAAAAAAATCCCTGGCTAAAAGAAAAGCTCCTTTTTCTGAATATAGAAGTCAATATATACACCGGATGTTCAGGAGTCCTTAAAAGGGGTTAACTGAAGTAAAATGATTGTTTAAACCAGTTGAAGAGAATTGATCTGCACTCAATTCCACAGTCCCAGACTGACTCTGCATGTTTCTCTAGAACTGTGCATTTTACAATAAACCGCTCTGATTTTAGGTGTTGATTCTAGTCTTGGCAAACATACAGGCATGGTGATCTGGGTGAGTTACTTTGAAGAGTGGTTTTATTTTTGGTAGCTATATCTTTGCTGCAAAATTAGAGGTGGCATTTAGAGACAAACTTGGCTTATAGCTAATTAAATTACAGAAATGCAGTATTTTAGATTATTTCATATGGGAGTAATAGTAAATCTACTATTCAGTATAAATTGTGTATCTCTTGGTGTATTTAAGCACACCATATCAACACAACAATCATATAAGCAAACAACAATCATAAGGAGAACTGCTAATGCTATAGTTGTCTAGAAGACGATCATCCACAGTAAGCTACAGGAGGTCATTGCTGAAAAAGCTGGCGGAGAGCTTAATTAAAGCACAATAATGGAAATTTGTCTGAAAGTGGAAGTGTGGTGGAAAAAGCTGCATAAGCAACAGGGATGACTGCAGCCTTGAGAGGATTGTCAAAAAAAGTGAGGACTGAGGCTGGTGACTGTGCATCAAGAGCCACCATGCACGAAAGCTGTTCCTGAACCAGCGACAATATCAGAAGTGTCTTTCCTGGGCTAAGGAGAAAAAGAACTGGACCGTTGCTCAGGGGTCCAAAGTTCTCTGAAGTCCAGTATGAAGTTTCCACAATCTGTGATGGTTTAGCCATGTCATCTGCTGGTATTGATCCACTGTGTTTTATCAAGTCCAAAGTCATTGCAGCCATCTACCAGGAGATTTTCTTTTTTTTTTTCCTGTTTTTTTCTTAATGTCACTGTTGATTTCCACTTCCAGCAGGATGCTAAAACTACTACCAAATGGTTTGCTGACCATGATTGTACTGACTGGCCAGCAACACTCCAGACCTGAACCCCATAGAAAATCTGATGAACAACCAACCCAGCAATACAGACAAGCTGAAGGCCAGGATCAAAGCAAACCTGGGCTTCAGTAACATCTCAGCAGTGCTTCAGGCTGATTTGCCTACAGGCCATGCCGCATTGATGCAGTAATTTGTGGTAAAAGAGCCCCAAACATGTATTTAGTGTATAAAAATGACGATGTCTGATGACTGATCTTCATCAGTTTTTTTTTTATGAGCTATGTCATACTGCTCAAACCTAAAAACAAAAGGCACTAAAAATCACAATTTGGCTTTAAAATGAATTCTCATTAATTTTGTTTTTTAGATTCACTACTTGATATTATAATTATGAATAACTGCAAATACCACAACATTCGTTGTTACACCATCACTGTGTAGTTTTTCCAAGTGCAAAATAAAAAGTCAAAGAGCCCAAATGCATCATGTTTATTGGGCTACCTTTTTAATACAGTATATTGTTACTTAAAACTAGAGAGTTCTGACCACAAAACACATTACAGAAAGAGTTGTGCAATTGTAGACAATTTAAGTTTCTATGATGTATGAAGTGACAAAAAAATAAATAAAATAAATATCCTTATGTACACAAGCAATTTTGGCATTCATACACACTCCCACACACAGCTTCACCAATCTTGAGCTATTGTATAAAATGTGAAGAATGCTTTTGTTTACTGCAACAAAATATCTTGGCAAGTGAAATCATCTTATATATGCTTTTGAGCCATCTAGTGCAATTCTAATTCAGTTAGCAAAATTATTCACTATCTAAAATTATTCTACCTAGAAAAGAAGTAGAAAAAATATATAAATGGTATCTTACTAGTCACAACAAAGCCATTCAGAATGTTTTGGTGTGAAATAATGTTGAGCTCAATAAACACTAAATTCTTGATAATTTCGTTGGCAAAGTTGTTTTTTGTTTGGTTGTTTTTTGCAGTGTTCCTATTGCTATAAGATTATTAGTCAAGTATTACAGTACCGTGCTACAAATGCTTTGGGCTAAAATGCAGAGCTAAGATCAGCCAGGTTAAAGGTCTATAAAGCAGTGGTCTCCAGCCATCCTTCTGGAGAGCTACCATGCTACAGGTTTCAACACCAACCCAAGTCTAATATGCATGTTCGAGCCAATCAAGAACTTCTGGAAGGCAGCAATTGGTTGGATCCAAAGTCTGCTGGAAGGTAGCTCTTCAGGAGCAGGGTTGAAGACTACGGTTATAAAGTGTTCCATTATGAATGGTGTTGGAAGACTTTATCATGGTGTTACATAAATAGTTGATATCAGTAAAACCTCCACATCTCAGTTGGTGAGATTATTAAAAGCACTTGTGGCAGTTTGAAAAGACAAGCGCCTCAGATGACAAAAGAGCTATCTTTAGTTTCTCAGTGTTGTGGAAGCACTGTAAAAAGATTCTCAACCAGACTGTCTTATCTGAAAGTGTCTGGTAACAGTACGTTCCATGTTGCCACGTCTTGTCTTGACAACCTTGACATACATCGTCACTGTCATATCAAACCCTCAACATTTGTTTTCATTATTATTCAAACACCATTTGAAAATGCTGTCTGTCTGTTACATGGTGCGAACATTTTAGCATGAACGGACTAACAAACAGTCCAGAAACGCTTAGAATAAAATCTTTGCTGAGGTCTTGCTATGACTGCAAGGTCATGTTGCTACGGTCAGCTAATCGCTGCTTTATTCAAACCCAAGTCATTTGAACATTATATTCCTAACTAGCATAAATAAGTGTAAAGTGTTCATCATTAAACTCTATCAATATTCAATATTCTCTGATAGTGCCAACAAAGTGCTCTTCACTAGGAACGCTGATTTTGCAAGGACTTAAATGCTCAGTTAAATGTCGTTGGCGGGGGTGCCCTTGCTCTTGCGGCCGGGTAGAGGGAAGGCAGATTTGCTCTGGGGCTGAGTGAGGCGGCTTGTGAGGGTTGTGAAGGGCTCGATGAGGGAGCTGCGCTCCATAACGCTCACCTCCCACAGCTTCACTTTCTCCCCACGGGCCCACTGCTGAGCCACCTCCTGCTCCACCTGACGACGCTCTCGCAGATCAGCCTTGTTACCCAGCACAATCACCATCACCTGGATATATATAGAGATGTCAATGTGCACATGTGCTGTGAATGCTTTAAGCTATAAAAGTAGGTGTAGTATTAGACATACGGTCAAAAAAGACTGGAATGGTAGAAATACAGTTTAAAAGTCTGGGGACAGCTTTCCTTCTTTCAATTGGTTTAGTGTTAGTGGATGAAAGCTCTGACCCTAATGAGGCAGACTGGGGCTCAAGTCCCCTCTAAGGCAAACACACCATGGTAAGAGACGCACGATAACACCAGAATCACATCAGTACTGTCAATAACTGCTGAAAGATTAAGGGGCATCAAAAAGATGATTTAATAGATTTGACTGATATTTCAAAGTGATATTGGTGTATCCACTGTACTCTAGAAGCAGTACAATATTTATGTGACCCTGGGGCTATTGCTCAACAATATTGCATTCTATACTTACTTGCATTTCACAGTAACTCCAATCTGGAATGGATTCAGTTTTGCTTTCTACAATTTATAAAACACTTGGATACATATCTGAACTAAACAAGAAATCCCATGGGGAACACTATGCTATTTCTGGAGACTCCTAACCCTACATTCTCCTACCTCACGTAATATGACCTGAAAAATCTGCCAAATGCCATGAATGTAAATACTAAAGTAAGTACTACTTTCTTTTTGAACTACTTTTAAATTTCTTCACTGTTAGTCCTCAACTAACTACAACCTGTATAGAACAGCTGTTTAGTTTTATACATTTAGACAGATTTAGATAGATTTATTAGGGACAGAACTGCAGGGACATTTACATGTACAGTATTTAGCAGACGCTCTAATTCAGCTTTGCTGTTTACTCAAGAACAACCTCAGCTAGTTTGAATAGACTAGAATTCAAAGATACGAGCTTAGACATTACTAAACACAAGTCAATATGGGGACCATAGTACTCAAAACTACACTTTGCCCAAATACTCTCTGTACTCTACACAGCAGGTTAAGGTTGCTCGAATTGGATCTTTTTTGTCATATGAGATGTGTTATCTGTGTGGCAGTGTGAACGGCAAAAACACACTCCATCTAACATTGTCAGTTCAGATTTGTGCCACTTTCATAGGTGGTACTAAAATCCGATACTTATCTAATAAGCTGCAATGCAACTCAGTCTGAACAGCTAGATTAGAATTCATGTGACTTTTAAGCCAGTACAACTCAACATTCCTCATAAATGTGCACCAAGTAGAAGGGAAATTGACTTTTGCGCATGTCAGTCAGTCAGTTTAAAAGCATAAACTGACTGACATAAAATTATGTTAATGTTTAATATTAATTTTTATCTTCAACATTGATCTTCATGTTCATTAAAGTGTCTCCCTTTCTATGAAAAGCTCTGTTGGCCCAACCAAGGACTTGAAAGCTTTGAATGTTGATTAATGCTGACATTCCAACAAGAAGAGATAATGTCCTGAGCTTTATTCTCATCTTAGCACAAATTAGCAAGTTGTCAAAAAACCTGTGATGTTTTCTGCCAAACGAACATTCTTAGGATTTACTATGTTAAGTTACTGCAAACCAATATAAAGAACATCATCATTTGTGTTAAACATATTTAAAAAATATGTCCCCAAACCTTTAACAGGTAAATGTACTCAGCGTTAAATTGAAACAAACCAGTGAAAAACAGTCCTTATATTTTCCCTATATGGAACATTTTACTAATGCCTCTATTTATTATTTTGTTAAATCAATGACAGTCAGAAGTGAATGTTTTTACTATGGTCTCTTTTTACCTCCTTTTTGTCCCTGGATTTGTCTATTTCTTTCTTTAGCAGGTCAACTTTCTTGAAAGACTCCAGACTATCAACGCTGTAGACCAGCACAAAGCCGTCAGCCACGGAGAAGTAATGTTTTGGAAGATCCTGGCCATCTCGGAGCCCCCTTGTGTCATATAACCGTAACTGCTCCCTCACTCCACGGTCTGTCTCAACGGAGGCAACATAAATATCTTCCTGGGTTTCATTCAATTCTGCACCTAGACGAAAGGCAATACAGTTTAAGCAAGTAATGTGATAAATGAAACAATAATGCAATATGACAATATTTTATCGTACTGTGATGAATTATGTTACCATGATATACAATGTGCTTTTCTAAGCATATTGGGGCTCTTGCCAGTTCTTAAAGAACACTGATTAACTGACACATTTCATTACCGTGTAATTAGTCTGGTAAAATTGGATGAAGTGCAGCACATACTATCTAGCCAATTTGGAAGGCCAATTACCCAATCTCCATTCATGTGACCTTAACTAAATCCCCCTCCATCCCTAGTAATGTCCCCAACACAAGGAAGGTAAAGACTGACACGTCTCCTCTGACACATGTGAAGTCAGCTGCTGCTGATGCAGCATCGCTAGCTGGCCAGCGCACTCAAAGGAAAGCATGGCTTTTCAGATACAACAGCAAACAGACGCCTGCACTGACCAAAATCAACCATCAATCCATCCCTGAGAGAGCAAGGCCAATTAAGCTCTCTCCGATTCCGCCTGCTGATGGCAAGCAACATAACCCGGAATTTAAACCAGCAATCGTCTGTTATAGTGGCAGCGCCTCCACTGGACCACTCAGAGCTCCAAGTCTAGCTGCTTATGTTTTTTCTCTGCAATCACATGCATCACAATAAATATTGTGTATCATGAAAATGTCTTTAAATATCATGTTAATATTGCCCATATCGCCCACCACTAAATGGAGTAAATTCAATCAGGATACTAATTACATTAGCATCCAGTATGTAGTGAATACAGACAATACACACAAAATCTGGATGAATCAACATTCTGAAAATAGTTATATTTGAGACATAATTTACTGTTATAACCTTAAGCTTGAATTCTTGAATGAAATTCTTGAACATATCTGTGAATTGAGTGAAATGGACAACTTTACAGAAACAGATACATTACAGTGTTCAATTGTGAACAACATGGATTAAAGGATTTGTTAAACAAAATTACAGTTATTACCTAGTGTGTTATTCACGGTTTTGATTACAAGCAACTCCCCAGTCAAGTATTAGAAAACACATCACCTCTGAGTCATTCATAAACAACATTTATTAAGATGTCAACGGTTGTTTGGTGCTTGTCAAGCTACTATACCTGACATAACCCAAAAGCATAAACAGAAGATGGTCTGAATTCGGCGTGTTACCATCATTAATATTACGGAGTTACTACTGATCATTTGTGTGTAAAAGAAAACACAGAAATTGGTGTGTTCATTGGTCTTTCAGAAAGAGAGAGCAGTAGGGAAAATATTCATTTTTATAATAAAAAATGACAGCTATTCTGCTGCTAATAAAAATGTCTAGTTTAATCTATAACTTCTATCTATAACTTTATTGTGTGTATATTGTAATGTATATAATAGTATACAAAAGCATACTGTGCAGTATGTATTGCATAATTATAGTGGCATTTAAATGTTTGGGTACCCCTGGTCAAAATTTTGGTTACTGTAAATATTCAAGTTTGTAGAAAGATATAAAGTTAAAGATAAGACATCCTTTTCCACATTTTATGCTAGATTAGTGTATTATTTAAAATTTCTACAGTCTTTAAGAAAAAAGAATAAGAAAGGAGCATCATGTAACACGCATGGACGCCTTAAGAAATCAGAGTTCTCTGATAACTATTACTAAGGTCTTCGTCTGTAAGGACTATGGTTTATTTAGTCACTGTTAGGAACGTCCAGGTGATGCAATTTTCAAAGCTTTATAAATACTCTTACTAAATACACTGAACATAATGAGTGCTCATAAAGCAGGAAAATGTTATACAATACAACAGTGCTTTCAGGGATCTGCTTCCTCAGTTCATAATGTAATTAAGAAATGGCAGTTAACAGGAACAGGTTGATGGGTGGGTCAAGTTCAGGTTTGGAAGAAAACTAAGACTCGCTGAAAACGGCTAACAGAGTTGCTGGAAATGAAACTGTTTCTGTTTCACCTGCACAAATATGACTTTAATGAAAGAAAAAAATGTTCTTGCCACAAATTCCAGCATCAGATGTTTTTTAGGAACATCTAAACAAGATTGATACATTTTGTAATAACCATATGGAAGTCCTGTTGACTGCTGAAGCTAAAGTACAATTCTTGGCTGCAATGGAGAAAAAAAAATGCAGAATTTCATAAAAAAAAAAAAAAGTTAACCTATTTAACTGTTAAGTATGAGGGCTGACTGATGTTCTGGCTTATGTTACAGCCAGTGGCACAGAAAACATTTCACTGGTAGAGGGAAGAACGGATTGAGTTAAAAAAAAAGCAAATTCTGGAAACATAGTCTGGACTAGAAGATGAAAAAAGTGTGGCTTGAAAAATGATCCTAAACACACGTCAAAATCCACAACGAACTACCCCAAGAAGCGCAAGCTGTCCCCCCGGACCGCAACATAACAGAAAATCTGTGGATACTTTCCAAAGGAGGTATTTACTCAGTACAAACAGAGATGTTAGAAAATAAACCTATATAAGACTTTGGTACGGATCATGCAGGGTGCCCAAACCTTTGCTTCCAGCCCCTTTTCAAGGTTTTGAAGGCTATCTATCTATTTATATATCTATTAATCAATCAATCATTTGGAAATCAGATCATATGTTTCTTATTTAGCCAGCCGATAAGAACATTTTGACCAGGGGTGCCCAAACCTTTGCTTCCAGCCCCTTTTCAAGGTTTTCAAGGTTTTCAAGGTTATCTATCTATCTATCTATCTATCTATCAATCAATGAATGAATCAATCAATCAATCAAATCAATCATTTGGAAATCAGATCATATGTTTCTTATTTAGCCAGCCGATAAAAACATTTTGACCAGGGGTGCCCAAACCTTTGCTTCCAGCCCCTTTTCAAGGTTTTCAAGGTTATCAATCAATCAATCAATCAATCAATCATTTGGAAATCAGATATTTTTCTTATTTAGCCAGCCGATAAAAACATTTTGACCAGGGGTGCCCAAACTGTACTAGACAGAGTGTCAGTGGAGGAACAAGCTGACCACGCTGCAGTTGTTTTTGTAGAAAGATCAAGAACGTCCACTAACCCACACTGTGGTTGCCGTACAGTAACTGTTCGAGAATAGCTGTTTTACCGACAGAGGCAAAGCCACACACCACAACCTTGCAGCCTTTCCCCATACTCGGGTGCCCTTGAAAATGTCCTAGAAGATACACAGAATAACTCAAATTAAAGGAAGCAAACATCAGGTTAAAACAATCGAGCAGTTCAGCTAACGCAGCTCAAAGGCTCCGTGTCTAGCTAGATTACCATTACAGTAACCTGTGGGAATAGTTTGGGTAGAGAAACGGCGAAAACCAGCAACTACTGCAGCTAGAGAAAACTTCTTTTTTTCAACAGCGAATGTTAGTAAAGCTCAGAGTGTAGACTATCTAGCTTAGGAGCTAATTCATTTAAATGACTGTGACAAAGCTAGCACTAACGTAAACTACGCTAAAAGCGTATGTAACAGCTACAAGAAACACACGCAAGTGATTCACCCAACTGCTCGCTATTTATGACTTGAATAAAAACAAACATACCTTCTCAGAATTACAACAACTGTCAGATGTATATTTATGTATGTTTATTAATATACCGGTTACTGTGATGACCTATTTTATACACTTGCATCAACACGACTTTTAGCTACGGTCAATTCATATCCGGGTGCATGCGCGTTGCTATGGAAGCCAGTTTCCGACGTATTTTCTTACTTATATTTCGACATTATATCAATATTTTGACATAATATTAAAAATAATTACTCATTTTCATTCGCACATGTCGCAATAATCCAAGATTGACTCCTTTTCTATTTTGCTGTATTATGAAAAATTTATTTCCAAATTTTCCAATATTTTCCCAAATTTTGTGATGTATTGACACGCCAAATTTCAATTTTAAATATTCCATTAATATTATTATTAATAATAATAAAAACCTATAATAATTACTAAAAAAATCTAAAATGTATGCTTTAGTTCATATATCACTTAAAACACGTATGACTTTTTTTATTTTATGATAAAACAGCACACAAAAAAGGTCTCGTGAGAGATTGGAAAACACAAAAGCTTATCAATATTGTAACCGTTTAATCACACATGATCAGTTTATTTATAAAGCCATTAACGAGTTACTGTGTGTTCTACTGAAATTAAATTAGAAATCTGAGGAATTAGAAGTCTGGCTGTCTAATAAGTAACGGGTTTCGTAATGTACTTATGAACTCCTATAACACAACAATTTAGTCTAGTTTAACTTCTGCTGTCAAATAAGACAAACTACATTTCCCACAACTTCCAGCGCGATTTACCGGAAACACTGTTGTGACGTTTTGATAAAGGGATCCGGGTCCTTTTCTCTTTCTTTCCGGTTAGTACGCCATCAAGTAAGAGCGACTTTTCCATTTTGCTGAACGTTAAATCTGTTTAAAATCACATTCAAAATACTGTCATCCAATATCTATTTTTCGTATACCCGCAACGGAACGAGTAGTGAGGCTGTTGTATTCGATATTTTCCTGCTGGAGCGGCGTTTTTACGGTTTTTAGGCGTTTTATGTCGGCTAGCGTCAATAGCGCCGTCGATATTGCCTGTGTGTGTATGGATTCTCGTAGAACGGCTGTATTTGCTTATAATGCAGAGGATTTAGTTTTTTAATGTGTTTAACAGTCTTATACTTGAATGTGCAGTGTTTTCTGGGTTTGTTTGTGGGTAAGGTTTCGCTTTGCTAAGCGGCTAGGTGAGGTGCATGTTGCACGACTCTCACATGGCGAATATCTGCCGGCAGAGAGAGAGACCGTTTTTAACGTGGCCGGAATTTAGTAGGGCGATATGTTTTACGATATTACACAAGTTCTCGTTTTTCTTTCCAGAACAAGCTGTCAGATATTGGCTACATCGGCTGTGTAATGTTAGCGGCTGTAAACCAGGGATTGTGTTCCGCTAACTTGGCCATTAATGGCATGAAAATGGATAGACCGATGTAGCTACTTTTCCCAGCATGAACGTGTTTGTAAACATGAGATCTAAAGTCTGCTTCATTGATTTTGCAGGAGACAAATGAAGCCAGCTTAATTAAAGGCTGTCACTTCAAAATACGTGTGACTTAGTTATCTGCTCAAACGCTGTATGGCCAATACAGAACTACAGAAGCAAACTGACACCCAACATGTCTGTCTTAGCGTCGTTCATACAAACTTCTTACAAACATCTTCATTTCTGTCATAATTTAAATCTGGCACTTCATCATGATCAATTTTAAGAAGAGGAGATAAGTAAAATTCTCCAGAATTGCTTGGCACAATTTGTACATGGTCTTCCATTGAGAGTTAAGGTGTTTCCCTTTTGGAGAGACCAAATATGATGTGCCTGTATTCAGGGCAAATAGAGACTTGGTTTGCCTTTTTGATGAACCATGTGTTAACATGCCACTTGTGCTGGGTTTAGGAATAAACTATATGGTTTGTCTTTCAGGTGAGGCAACATGGGTGCGTACAAGTACATGCAGGAGCTATGGAGGAAGAAGCAGTCGGACGTGATGAGGTTCTTGCTCCGTGTCCGCTGCTGGCAGTACCGTCAGCTCTCCTCCCTCCATCGTGCTCCCAGACCCACTAGACCTGACAAGGCTCGCAGACTGGGTTACAAGGCCAAGCAGGGTAAGTCTACACACAGTCAAGCTAAATTTGTTTTATGTGGATGGTGTGCTGAAGGGTTGGGTTGTTGGTCTGTTGATGCTTTGCTATGATGTGTATGTGGATCTTTGGTGGCTTGTTGGAGGTTTTAACCTTTTGGCATGGCGATGAAGCAGTTTGTGGACTAAACCAGCTACAGTGTAGTTACTATAGTTAATTTAATGCCACATTCAGTTGATTAGCTAGGGCATCTTACTTTGGTTCTTCAAATGTGGAACTAAAGTAGCAAATTTGAGACTCCAACCATATCTTAGTAATTTCGCTGTATTTGAGGCGAGAAGCTCTGTTGGTTGATTCATAAGCATCTGGATTTTAAAAGTTGCAAGTTTTTTATAGCAATAGTGTTTCACAATACAGCTTATTCTCAATACTATGGCCAGCTACCTGCTTCCAGTAAATTTATTGATTTCCTGCAGCCTGTGTAATGTATAGGCTCCCTTTTCTTTAGTTTTGACCTATGTATTATTCAGGTAGTCTTGGATAAAGCTGTGGCATAATGTTTGTATAATCAGTGCTGTTTGTATCAGTATATCTAATGCCTTCGCTTTTCCTTTTTACAGGTTACGTCATCTACCGCGTGCGTGTGCGCCGTGGTGGTCGCAAACGCCCCGTGCCCAAAGGTGCCACCTATGGCAAGCCTGTGCACCATGGTGTCAACCAGATCAAATTCGCTCGCAGCCTGCAGTCCACTGCTGAGGTACGTAAGCGATGAACTGTGCTGTAAGCTGCGTAACAGTTTTTCTTTTACTTTATCATTTATCCTAAACTTGACTGTGAACTGAAAAGTAATTGTTTCTTCTCCTGGATCTTTGTTTGATGGGTGATCTCTGAATAAAATTAGATATTTTGAGTTTGAAGCTCTTTAAATCAGGATGCCAGTTGTTGTGATGTGCAGGCATCTGCACTGCTACAGATTGTGCATTGTGCGACGTTACCACAGATTGTGATGGAAAAATGCTGAAGACCAAAATTAATCGTTCTGTGGTGGTGTTAAGGTTCAGATTTAACATCTTTTGTCTCCTGTCCTCGCAGGAGCGTGCTGGCCGTCACTGTGGAGGTCTCCGCGTGCTGAACTCTTACTGGGTAGGAGAAGACTCCACGTACAAATTCTTTGAGGTGATCCTTATCGACACTTTCCACAAGGCCATCAGACGCAACCCAGATACCCAGTGGATCACAAAGGCCGTGCACAAGCACAGGGAAATGCGCGGCCTCACATCCGCCGGCAAGAAGAGCCGTGGCCTGGGCAAGGGCCACAAGTTCCACCTCACAATTGGTGGTTCCCGCCGTGCGGCCTGGAGGAGACGCAACACTCTGCAGCTGCACCGTTACCGTTAAAGAGGGCGCTTTGCAACTGTACATTCATCAGAATAAAGTACCTTTTTATGGTCAACATATACTGCCTTGTGTGACTTCTTGGTACTGTTATTGGTGTGTTTGGCTTGTACCCAGTCCTAAATTGGACTGGTGGTTTTCCATTGATTTATGCTGATTTAGCAGGGCTACATTAACACAACAGTACACGGTGTTCAGCTAGGTGTACCTACCTTAATTTATTGAGGACTAGTTCGTTTGAGAGGTGTGCTAGAACCAGGAAAAGTGCTGTACTGTGAGTGTTTATAGCCAAAGTTTGAGAGAACCACTGTTTTACATCTGTACTAGGTACTTCAAATACTGAAAACATGGAAACAAAAAATTCTGTGCTAGACCATTTTAGCTACAAAGGGGTTTTAGTGGATCTCTAGGGCAATGGACCATTTAAGCATCAACATGGGCATTTGAGCAGAAATGGGATACATTATTAAGTTACTGTTACTGCAGTTACTGCAGTATATAACCTTGGATAATGAAGGCAGGATAACAGAGAGGGCTGCCTATCACCTCATAATCAGGGTCATGCTTGTGGTATAATTTTGTATCTGCTTGTCTAAAAAAAAAACATTACACTTTCCCCCCTATGGGGAGTTGCTGTCGTCTTGGTTAATAAAGAAACTTGCACTTCGATGGCTTTACAGGTAGAGGTAAACCACCGGGAAAAGCGCTGTAACAGAAGATAGCTTGGTCCATTTCAGTTCCTGTAATTTAAAGTTTACTGACTAGTTTATTTTCTGAAACATGTTGTGGATCCTGGGAAACGTAATGGTCTTCAGAACTTATGCCATCAGCCACTGCAGCCTTTAAAAGCCATGTTTACAGCAGGTCGAGAAGTTTGTCCTACTTACAGAAGGGGTGCAAGCACTAGAAAGAAGCTTCGAAAGGCAGTCTGCCAGGAAAGATGAGTGTTCTTCGTCATTGTACTGGCTGACCTATGTACTGATATAACAACCATCTCCACGACCCTCATTAGTCCAGGTCTGGAACATGGCACACTTGATGAAGTGCTCCATAAAGCAGGCTACTGAAGTCAAGAAGGTTTGCAAGCTGTTAAAATGCAGCGGAAAACAAGACCTTTTGAGGGAACACTCAGAAGTCCCACTTTGATGTAGTTTGCAAACACTGTTCAAAGACATTCGGGCCGCAGTTCATATATGGAAGCTAAACTATATATATAGGGGAGTACTGGGCACAGCCTTACACAGGGTAAATAAAGAGTCTGGATATTTTTGTAGTACAACAGGTTTGAGTAGAATATGAATTAGCTGAATATAATTATTTCTTATAATAAATTAAATTATTTATATATGAGTTATTTCAGAGTAGGATTTCTAGAAAAGGAAATTAAAACCCCTGTTTGACTGCAAAACATCTTCAGGAAGAGAGCAGACTGGTCATGCACTGTCCTACTGTGCAGTGACACCTGGATTGGGAAAGTCATCAGAAGAAAACCTTTTTTTGTGTCCTCACCACAAAGTACAGCGTCAGATGTTTTCAAATGAACATCTGAACAAGCCTGATGCCTTTTTGAAACAGGTCCTGCCTGCTGATGAGGCTAAGATACATATTTTTGGATGCAGACTTTCATGGAAAGAACACCTATCCAACTGTTAAACACAGGGGCAGATCAATCATGCGCAGCCAGTGGCATAGGGAAGGTTTCACAGGCAGAGGGGGAAATGAATTAGATCCTATAACAGCAGATTCAGGAAGCAGACACCATAAGATCTGTAAAAAAAAAAAGCTGAAGATGACAAGAGGATCCAATATGTCTCAGAATTCCCAGTGAACTACTTTAGATAATACAAGCCATTGCCCATGGTTTTGCCATTTTCATCACCGTCCCTGAGTTCAAGTTTCAAAGTTTGGCTGCAATGTGTAAAGATATCTTTTTAAAAAAATCATGAAAAGAACAAATGAAAAGATCTCTGCAATTGTTAAGCACATGGGTGGATTCTTCATTCTTCGTTCATTTTGTTGCAGCCAGTGGCACAGGGAAAGTTTAATGAATACAGGGAAAATATAAATATAAAATATATCTGGCTTAAAACATTAAAGACATGTGTCATTTATAACCTTATGCCTTTTATTTTACTCACTTGGCTATTCATTAACAAAAATATACATTTTGACAATCAAACCTTTGCAGCTGTCCATGTGTGAAAGCAATTATAAGACCATAAGATGGCGCAGTAGCCACACAAAGCACATGAGAAAAATGCTGTATATCCATGTATAACTATTTTAGATAACGGCTTATTATTATTATTATTATTGTTAATAAGAATAATAATAATAGCTGGCAGTGAAAAACACCTTAAAAATGGACACCACGAAAATCTAATCAAAAAGACACGTAGTCCAGGCATTCACCCATTGTGATTAATGAATTCAGCAACTTTAAGAACACATTGCTGTCTCTGGGGTTCATATGTTCTCACCCAGCATTGTATAATCTCCATAGAAAACAATGCCAGTTGAGTGAGCCGCTCTGGATCAGCCACATATAAGCTTAAACCCATCATGTTCAATGCTAAGCATCAGCTAGCAGGGTACAAAGACCCCCGCACTAGGCTGTGGAGCAGTGGGCAGCTAATTGTTTTATTTATTTTAACAGCCAAGTTATGCAACATGGAAGTCATCATGGAACATGGAAATAGCAAATGGCATCAGTTAGTTCCTCAAGCAACAAGTTATGCAAGTTTCAATGATAATAGGATTTAGCTGATTGAACACAGCCAGGCCTAAATGCAGTCAGCCCTGTTGAATGTGAGTTTACAATCAGACCTACCGCAGTACCCACAAGATTTTTGCAGGCACATTAGACCATAATTTAAAAAAAAAAAAACACCTGTATGAGTTGAGATGTATCAGTCAGGTAAGGGTTGCAGAACCATTTCATGTTCTAGGACATCAAAGAGCCTAAGTGAGAGCCATTATTTGCATACTGAGAACCCTAGGAATGTTGGTGAATCTTCCCAGGAGTGGACAGCCTTCCAAAAATGTCCCTGAGGGCGCAGTGGCAACTCGTCCAGGAGGTCACAAGATCAACTGAGGTCAGTGTTCATGACTCCACAGTACGACAGGGACGTGGCAAACGTGGTATTTATGGGAGAGCAGCAAGGCTGACAACACTGCTAGCCAAAAAAACATTTGCAAAAATTCCTCTGGACTATCCCTAAGCGTTTATGCCTATCCAATCCGAAGTATAACTTCTAACTGTTAATAGCAGAGTGCTGTTAACTATAGGCTAATACTAACATACACAGAAATACAAAAACACTTAATACCAAAACATGCAGATAAAAGCTAACAGCTTCAGGTAATGTTCACATCAGCCATTAGAATGGGAAAAAATATGATCTCAGTGATTTGCAATGTGGCATGATTGTTGGTGCCAGACAGGCTGGTTTGAGTATTTCTACAACTGCTGATCCTCTGGTAGTTTCTGCACAGCAGTCTCTAGATTTACTCAAATAATATAGAAAACATATCAAGTGTGTGTCAGTTCTGCAGGCTGCGAGACAGCTGAAGACTGGAAAAGCACATATCGCCTGGTCTGATGAATCTCAAGGCACCAGATGGTAGGGTCAGAATTTGACACCAACAGCGTGAATCCTTTGACCCAACCTGTCCTGTGTCAACAGTCCAGGCTGGTGGAGGTGATGTAATGGTGTGGGCAATGTTTGTTTCTACACTTTCTACACTTTATACCAATCAACCATCGCTTGAATGCCACAACCTATTTGAGTGTTGTTGCTGACCATGAGTATCCCTTCATGACCACAATTTACCATCTTCTGATCGTCCATTTCCTGCATGATGATGCACCCTGTTACAAAGCAAAAGTCATATCCAGCTTTTTTGTGAACATGACAATGAGTTCAGTGTGTCTCGGCGGTCTTCCCAGTAGAATCCAATAGAACAGGTTTGGGATGTGGTAGAACGGGAGATGTGCTTCAGGAAATATGTGATGGGATGGTGTCAACATGGGTCAGAATCTAAAAGGAATATTTCCAACATCTTGTGAAATCCATGCCATGAAGAATTGAGGCTGTTAGGAATGTGTTTGTTGGCTTGTTTAACTGCATTATAGTGACTAAATTATGCATTTCTTGCCTTTCCACCCTTTTAGAGGCCTTAATATAACAGGTCACATAATAGATGAATCCAAACAGAAGAAGCTCTACCCGAGAAAGCCTGATCCTGTGGAAATTGAGGCCAGGTTAGGGCTGGCTTATATAACAAACGATCAGATGCAGGCCAGTTTATGGACAGCAGCCATAAACTGTACATCATCAACCTACTTTTATTAGAAGGAAGTCTTTCATGCCTGTCAAGTGACTCATAAATACACTGGGCAACAGCCTTTATTGCCTAGACTGCATTCTGAAAAGGGCTTGTATGCTTAAACAGTAGTAAACATACCATGCTCCTCTTCTTCAGCTCCTATTCTTTACGGCTTCTAACACTTTTTGAATTCAAGGAGGCATATCTTGATTTCTATATCTTACCTAAAAGTCATCTTCAGATGTTTGTTTTATACATATTCAGTGCCCTCCATAATGCTTAGGTGACCAAAAGCCTAGAATCAAAACTAGATGCTGAAAGCTCTCTAACTTCTGCGCTATGAAGCTTTGCAGTGGTCCAAATTGATCTTACTGTAAATAGTTAAGTTAGTAAAATATTCCCTCATATCCAAAAGGCAAAAAGTGGAAGACACATTTCTTCAATGTTATATGTATTTATGCAATTACTTAAATGTTCATCTTTAACAGTTTCAGAATAACATTCGGCACAGTCAATACTCAGTAACAAGCCCTTTGGGAAGTATCACAGCTTATATCTGTGCTCACTGTGGTCAAAACATTCTCTCTTAATTGTATCAGTTCACAGAACTTTCTTTTGCTCTATGAGAAAGTCGTCTTGGTGTTCCAGACTTCAGCTTGACCTCCAAGTAATTTTAATTACATTTAAAACTGAGGAAAAGCATCTGAATTTTTTTGCCATCTATCTTTATCAAACTATCAAATGCAATTAGGCAATTTAGGCAGCTGCTTAGAGGATGTCATGCCTGCCCCTGTTCTGTTATGTCTGCCTCTGTTTTGTGTTGCCATGTGCTCCCAAATGGCTCTGTTTGTGTCCTGTCTGTCCTAGCCCTGCTTGTCCATTAGTGTTCCCACCTGTGTCTTTTTGTAACCACGCCCCCTTGTTACTCCCAGGTGTTCCTTGTTATCCTTCCTATAAGAACCCATCCAGTCATCTGTCCAGTCCTTGGTCCAGTCCCCGTT
Source organism: Salminus brasiliensis (assembly GCF_030463535.1). Lineage (NCBI taxonomy): Eukaryota > Metazoa > Chordata > Actinopteri > Characiformes > Bryconidae > Salminus > Salminus brasiliensis. The sequence goes on along the minus strand of NC_132880.1, from coordinate 9,724,331 downwards.
TCAGCCTCCTGTTGAGTCTCTAATCCAGTCATGTGTCCAGTCTCTGTCTATGCCCGTTGTTCAAAACCCAGTCCTGTTTCCTGTCCAGTCTCAAGTTCCACTTCCTGTCCAGTCTCCAGCATCATCTCTTGTCTGTCCCCCAATTCAATGTCCTATCGATGTCTCAGTCCTGTTTCCTGTCTGAACCCCTGTGTGCTTTTCTGGTCTCCCCCTTTTGCCAGCTCCAGGGGGGGTTTGGTTTTATGTGCCCCAGGAGTTTTGTCATGCCTGCCCTGTTTTGTGTTGCCATGTGCTTTCATGGCTCTGTTTGTGTCTTGTCTGTCCAAGGCCTGCCTGTTCATTAGTGTTCCCAGCTGTGTCTCCTTTGTAACCATGCCCCCTTGTTACTCCCAGGTGTTCCTAGTTATCCTTCTTATAAGTACCCCTTTGTTTCAGCCTTCCTTTGTCTGGTCATGTGCACGTTCATGTTGGTCTGTTGACTTGGCCTGTTGTGTGAGTCTTGTATTGTTTTATTTGTTATTCATAGTGCTTGTTTGGTTTCTGTTTTTTGTTTTATTTTCCTTTATTAATAAATATCCTACGTGCACGGCCGCCTCCGTCTCATGGTGCTCCTTTGTTTTTTTTTTCCTACTCTACAATTGTACAGAATTTCAAAATTATATGCTAATCTTCTTTAAAATGTTGCAGTGTTTCGTCTTTAGTTTTTGGAGATCAGTTTCAGTTCACCAATTTTATTCTTGTGATTGCAGAGAGCAGTGGCTTGGTGTAGCTTGGTGTAAAGTGTGTGGAGATGGGGCCTCAAGGTTCCATTATATAGCGTCCATCCCTGCGAAGGCTACAGGATGAGTAAATATACAGAAAACCGTTGCTATGACTGTGGCCTATCATTTCTGACCAAGCCCCACAGCTTGTCATGCAGATTACATATTCAGAAGTTTGTAGACATCTGCTCATCCAACATTTCTTCTGAAACTAAGTTTTTTTTCATTTGTCCCCTTTGCTGAAGTAAAAGCCTTTATGCTAGACCACTGCTGTGAGGGTTTGAGTGCATTTTTACCCATCTAACTGTTGCTTACTGTTGGGTATGAGTACCTTTGGCTGCTGTTTTTTAAATTTCTGTATAATTCGGTGGTAAAGACATAAACAATGTGATTCAGAGTGGTCTGATGTGAAGTAGAGAAAGCAATAGAGACAATTGCAAACTCCAAGGTCACAATATCTACAACTAGCGTTCGCCTACCTTTTTATTTACTCACCTTCATATTACAGTCAGTCAACCTACTTGTATCTTCTATGTTTTTATAGATAATATTTACAACAGTAAAATATTATCTGGATCTTTCTATCTATATCTGTCTTCTGACCTTTTGAGATTGGCGACCTTACCATATAGGACAAACAGTTCTGCACTGTTATTATAGTTATATTGTGTTCTGTGATTTAAGTGCCCAGTCTGGTGCCTCCAACCTATAGTTTGAGGTTTTAACTTAATCTCACATAAACAGCAATTCATATTTCTGTGCAAAAACACAGGCTCTAATTCCTATCTGACCTTAAGTGCTTCCTTGTGGGCTCTCCCGGATCTGAGTGCTGTTATGTGCACATATATTTAGCAGAGGTTATAACCTCTTACATTTGTCAGCGGAGTCTAAAGCTGTGTGGAGATGCTTGGTGGGTTGGATGGTCACCAAAACATGAGTAGGAAAGTGAATCTAAGTATCAAATAGTAATAAAATGTAAGGTCCCATCTCTTTCCTAATAGTTGGGACTTTTTTGTGCTGTATTATATTGCTGATATATTCATATTGTGGTGTTTACACACTCTGTTACTACTGGGTAGTGACCTGACGTTTGTCTTTGTGATACCTAAAGTCTTTTCATCCCTTCAACAATATATTGCTTATTGATCATAAGTGCAATTCCGGCCTTGCATATCATAAAAGGCTGTGATTAGCAAATGAGGCCTGACACAAACACATTTTCTTTTACTGTGTCAATCATAAACACATTGCATACATCTCAACATATAGTAACAAAATCATGATATCCCTATCATGTAGCACTGCTGTAGGCAATGTGTTTATACAGGATGTTTGGTGGAAGGGAAGAAACGTTGTTTGTCTGTACCAGGTTTCGAGGATGTGTTCAAGTAGGGGAACTACCAAATGGTGCTGGACATCAGCCCTCCCTGATTTAGGTATATTTATTACTGTGTTATTTAACTTTACAACTGAACATATGAAAGAAAGCAGCTTATAAGTGGGAGATAAATAGATGATATGTCAGGTAAATAGGCTGGCTTAGACTGGGACTGCATTTCGCAAAAATTTAGGGCTTGTTTCCTGGACCCAAAGCAAGCTTAAGCCTTAATTTATAGAAGAATATTTGATGCATAGCAATAAATAAGTCATTTTTGGTGCTTCATAAAAACACACATACGAGATTTTCAAACACTGAGGAGATCCACTCAACCAGGTAAACAGCAATATTAGAATTTAATTGGTTCTTTGGTTTGATCCAATCCCTTTACTAAAGGATCTTTAAAAAGTGTGCCACACTTTATTTTGCACTTGTTTTTTGTGGTGATAGTGTTTGTGCTACAGGGTATGAATAGGCTCATGGGTTTCATCCACCCATTTGAATGTGTTGATACTCGTGGAAACGCCTGATAATGGAAATATTGATAAAGTAGTTGTAAAATAAATGACACAGCTTTTTAAACAGCATGACAGCTATTTTATAATTAAAGAGTAAAGAATGCCAGCGAAAGAATGTTTGAACAATTCCTTAAAATGCATATATAATAATAATAATAACAATCCTAATAATAATAACAAATAAATGAATAAAAATAACATTTTATTACAGCCTAGAAAGATGCTGACGACAGTAACATACTATGCCAATGTAAGTCAATGTAGTCTTCAAAAATACAGTAAAATACAGTTTTGTACTCCATTTAATAAACAAGAGGTGTGAGTGCTGTAAATATAAATCACAGCAGTCATTTCTATATTTTTTTTTTTTACAGTGAACAAAAAATGACTAAAGTATTTCCTTTTTTCTGACAGTTTTCGGTTCTTGACCACCAAAATAAAACAGACTAAACAAAAAAAACGCTCCGTTCACCTTAAAGTACTTGTGTGAGAGTGTGTGTGTGTGTATGTATGTGTGTGTGTGTATGTGTGTGTGTGAGAGAGAGCAGAATGGCGGAGTAATCGCATCTGCTTTTATTGCAGCCTATTACTGCACTGCTCTCGTGCACTGCATCTCCCTTTGCTCCCTCTGTCGGGGTCTATAATATATGACCATGTTGAGGACCCCCCATCATGCAGTATGGCTAACCAAGGAGGATCCTGCGTTACTTTGAACCATGAAAGTGTGTCAGTGGGTTACATTGACACTAACGCAGGCTCGAGGAAGGAGGAGCCGCTGAAGTGGGTCACATGGCCAGCAATGAGCACTTTACTCGAAACAGTCCGCACAGGCGAAGCCCCGACACGGACTGCCTCTACTAGAGTAACCTAGGATAGGAGATTTAACACAGTGTGCTGCTTTCTTCTGGGATCCAGGGCTAGGACTCCGGCATCATTTTTACTACATTTACCATCGACTGGTTTCGGTCTGAAGAAGCTGAGTGGAGGAGAAGCTGTGTGACAGCCAGCTTTGACTCGGAAACTTGGAAAACACTGCAGCTTAGGCTTAAACACCTTTAGAAGGGAGAGGGAAGAGAAAGTACGACGGCAGGGAAATGTACGGGCTTTAACTGGCTATAGCTGTGGGGTTGGTCTCATACACACAGGTTAGCCAACTCAGCGACTAGAAAGTTGCTGAAAACAGAAGAAAAAACGGCCTCAAAATACAGGTGACCGAGGGCTCTCTGTTGTTGGAGAACATGGAAGCAACAAAGGCTGGTAAGAGTGCAGCAGTTTTTCTCCTCTAACATTATCCACTCGTGCAAACCTCAGCATGAACTTACTTGACATTTATCTGTATATATATATATATATATATATGTGTTTGTGTGTGTGTAAATATAGTCTGGGTTTGGGGTTTAATATGTTTAACGTGTTTTAATGAAGAAACCACAACAAATCTTATGTATAAACCCGGAACTGTTCATGAAAACGATCGATTTCGGTGTGTTTGGTGCTCTGGCTCTCTCATTTCCGACCCTCAAACTGTAACTGGGTTAAGAGTGTCGGGGGGTGCCGCTGTTATAACACAGACATCTGCCTCGGACGCCACTGCAGCTCCCCGATTCACATGGACCGGCCAGCCTAGCCATGTGCCTCTGTGTTTACGCTCCCCGTGCGTCCGCGCTGATTGGCTGAGAGCGGTCGTGACGTAGCGGTTGCATAATTTGGCCAGAGAGGTGGTGCGGCTCCGAGCCGCGGATACACGTGAGGCGAGTACGGGCTGACCTACTTTCCGCGCGCCGAGCACCGCGGCGTGTCCGCGTGGGGGCGTAGTCAGTAGAGGAAAAGGCGTTTGGTGAACACGAGCCCGTCTGCCAGCAGCGTCTCTGCAGCGATTTAATACATGCATTTATGCTGAATGCTTGAACACGTCATTCAGAAACCGAGCCCACCTTTCTGACCGTGGAAATCTCTAGAAACTGTGGACCCGTGCTCCTTTGTTACTGCAACAGTAGTTCACGATCACATTTTATATGTGTGTATATATATATACATATATATATACACTGCAATAAAACTTAAGTTAAATATTATATAGAAATACACATTATATATATGTGTGTATTTCTATATAATATTTAACTTATTTTTTATTGCAGTGTGTAATAAAAGAATATTATAAAAATTGTAATGTATAAAAACTTGTGGATATATATTTAATAAAAAAATCAGTTATATAATCAGTTAAAATGCTTTGAGCATTTTTGTAGGATGTGTATTTTTTCAGGCAGACCGTTGAACTCAGTTCTGTCTTTTTTATCAGGCTAATTTTTTTGTAATTTCAATGCTCTTTTTCCCCCACAAAGATGTTTATTTCTTTATCATATATATATATATATATATATATATATATATATATATATATATATATATTTTTTTTTTAATCTGACCAAAAAACAAGCTCTCCTGTGTGCTTTTTCATTTGAGCCCACTTACTAGTAGTTAGGGCAGCATACACCCTTCTGAAACGGGCATTATGTAATGGCGTTACCTAACCATTGAGAATGGAGGCAGAAATCAGGTCAAGCTCAGGGGAAAAATAAAAGAGCCCAGCCGTCTGACTGGTACACTGTCCTATGTGCTAAGCAGCACTGATTTATTTTTAACCAGGAAAAAAAGAACATATGTTTAAACAACCTTTTATTTTTTGTGCTTAAGTGTACAGAATGAAGATATCTACACACGTTTGATTTAATAAAAAATGAATTGATACATTGGTTATTCAGAATGATGCTTGAATTATTGTTACAATTAAACACATTAAATGTGTAACTTACTTGTTCCATCTGTCTATTTAGCTTTTTAATTCAGGAACATAATGTGTATAAAGCCCTGTGTGTGTCAAGAAGAGCTCCCTTCACCACTGACCAAGTTGTTCCCCCTGCACTCCACCAGGGGGGGTAATAGCCTACATCAGCTCCTCAAGCTCAGCCTCCAGTCCGGAGTCGTGCCACAGCGACTGCTCCAACAGCAGCTACCAGTCGTCCTCCCCGCCCCGTGCAAACTCCCCTGGCCGACGAGAGGGTCAGCAGGGAGATAAGGCCGCTCAATCCCGGCCGCAGAGCCACGGTGCGGGGAAGACGCGCTCGCCCTCCACCAACAAATGTGGCATCACAAGTGAGTGTCAGAGCAGTTGTGCATTTTCTTACAGTTTGGAACTCTAGTCATGATTACACTCTGCCCTAATCCAGATCATGAAGGGCTCAAGACTTGAGACCTGGGCAATATACCGTTTGTACTGGTATACCATGAAAAAAAAAAGTCTGTATTTTATAAGAATATTTTTGATAGATAATAAGTTCTATATTCATATTATAACTAATGCATAAAAGCTTTATCCCATTCTGTTCTGTGCACTTTACACACAGTATTGAGAATCAGTGTATTTGTAGTTTGAATTGTTGTGAAACTTTTAATTGAACTTAATTCATTTTTTATTACCATGAAGTAAAGACATTAAGAAAATAAAAATTACATTTGATCAAATATTACAGATTCTTAGCCCAGTCTTTGATTTTGCCAAACAGGCCTGAACTAAGCAATTAAAAGCAGTGGACCCTGATATTAAGTATACTGGGAGCTAGTGTATAGACATCCCAAAGAGAGAAGAGTGGGTGGTGATGAAACGTAGGCCTTCTTTAAATTCACACTTTTTTTGCTGTTATTTTATTTCATTTGTGCAAGGATGTGGTTCTAAGAAAGAGCAACAATAAAAGCTTCCAGTGGGACAGTTCACAGTGCTCTACTTTTAGAGCTTTTAAAGTCTAGAGTTTAATTATCTTTTCGCAGATCTTTTATTACTCATTGTCACAAGCTGTGTTCAAACAGAACCTTTGTCCTGACCTCAATATGGACCATAAATCAGCTTAATGCAGTACGCTACAGTTAGCAAACCATTTACAAGTGTAGGACAACACTGGCTGCCTGGTCTTTAGCCAGCTGTTTCTGCAATAGGCACAGGTGGCACCCAGGCTCTTTAAACACTCAGTATTACAATGACTGTAAAGTAAATCCTAAAACAAATTATTTTAGCTTCCTTGCCCTCCTGACCCATTTTATTCTTGTGATTGCAGAGATCAGTGGCCTGGTGCTGCTGTGTAAAGTGTGTGGGGATGTGGCCTCAGGATTCCATTATGGTGTCCATGCCTGTGAAGGCTGCAAGGTAAGAAAATATAATGTCTATATTAAAAATGTACTTTCTGTCGCAACAAGCCTAACCGCTTGTTTTCACATGGCAGTTTGCCAGAAATAGTTTTCTCCATTTTTAGTGTTTTGGAACACTGTAATAAATTGTACAGATTACATTTTCATTGAAAAGCTCACAAGAGGGACAGAGTGTACCTCTTGAAAGCCTAAGTAGTGCTGAGTTCAGTGACGCAGGTTGCCGAGACACATCCAAGACTTCCTTTTATTTGCAGTTGGGTCAATGTGGCTTGTTTTTTTATGTGGATGCCTTTTTTTATGTAGCTGCCTCTCACAGCATGTTTGCTCCAGTAAGGTCCAAACAGGAGATGTCAGCTTGTGTCAAAGTACCATGGCCTTATTTATATCCCAGCAGAGACAGTGGAGTTTTTCAAGGCTGAAGACCCACACCTGTTACTGCCCATCTGCTTGCATTCCTTTTAAAGATATCCCTGTCCTCACATCCTCCTGATGTACTGACCCTTTCATTTCCTTTGTGTTCTGCTCTGCTTTCTTTCAGGGCTTCTTTCGGAGAAGCATCCAGCAGAACATCCAGTACAAGAAGTGCCTTAAGAACGAGAACTGCCCCATCATGCGCATAAATAGGAATCGATGCCAGCAGTGCCGCTTTAAGAAGTGTCTGCTTGTCGGGATGTCTAGAGATGGTGAGGGTTTATAACGAATATTTTTTCATGTTTTATTAGTTTTGCAGTTATTTTTATTCAATGTTCAAACACTGGATCCATGCCCCAGTATGTGATGTTACTGCAGGACGGGTTTGACAAGCATGATTTTTAAATAGGTTAACATGTTCCATTTTAGTTGATTGAGTTGGCTGTAGATTCACGAATAAACATAATTGAGGTCATAAAACAGTTTCTTCATTCATATGCTCATGGTCATAGTGTTTTATCTGCAAACTCTTACGAGGAAGCAGACCTTTGTTCTTGATTGTTGTCAGAGCATTATGTAAGATTTGGGTTTTTGCAATCTGAACTTCTTGCTAATGTGTGTGGTAAACTTCCTATGTAACATAATTGTCAGACTACTGGTGGAAGCAGAGTGATTTTGACTGCATGCGTTTGTGCTCCTTAGCTGTGCGCTTTGGCCGAATCCCCAAGAGGGAGAAGCAACGCATGCTGCTGGAGATGCAGAGTGCCATGAACAACATGATGAACACCAGCCAGCTGCAGAACCAGCTCCACAGCAATCAGCCACTGACGCTTGGCAACCAGAACCCACCCTGTCCAACCAAGCCTACTTCTGAGAACCCGCCCTCTGCTTCCTCTTCCTTCTCCCCAGATTCTTCCCCCCGAAGCAGCCAGTCTGAGTCCAGCACTGATCCCGAACCCCTAGTTGCTATGGATACGAGCCCAAGCTCCGACTCCTCCAGTGCCACGGACAGTGGCGAGGAAGAGGTTGTGGGCTCGGTGACTAGGGCACACCAAGAGAATTTCATGTATAATCAGGATCAGAGTGAGGCCCCCCGCTCCCCCACTGTCGCCGAACGCATTAGCAACGACAGTCGCCGTATGGAGGAGACGCAGGAGATCTGGAACCACTGCAACAACGTCACCACAGTATTGAGCCAGCCCCTGCCTTCGGACTGTGCTCCTCAGGGTTCTGAAGAATCCCAGCGAGAGGATACATCTCTCAACCACTGCCCTGTCAGAGTGGCCAGCAGCGCCTCCAGTGGCCACTGCTCAGTTAGACTGCCCAACAGTGCCCCTGTTGAGCACTGCCCTGCCTCTGTGACTGGCCACTCACTGCGGGGGCAAAATGCCAATGAAACTCTTGCCAATGGCAGCTATAGTGGTCCAGCATGGAGTGGCGCTGATAGGATGCACCTGGTTAGTAAAGCTAATGTATTTTTTAGAGTTAGCATAGACAAATAGTTATACTAGCTTTTGTAAAGCATGGCTTATGATTTTAAACATTTACTCTAAGACTGACACTGTCTTCTTACTGTTACTAAGTCCTGTTGTTTCAAACACCTATTTCTTCCAGGTGTGTCCCATGAACACTTCACCCTATGTGGACCCACGTAAATCAGGCCACACTATCTGGGAGGAATTCTCCATGAGCTTCACTCCAGCTGTCAGGGAGGTGGTGGAGTTTGCCAAGCGCATCCCAGGCTTTAGGGAGCTCTCCCAGCATGACCAGGTTAGCCTGCTTAAGGCTGGCACTTTTGAGGTATGTATCTTCTGGCCACTTTCTATAATCTATGCTCAGGCTTATTCATAAACACAGTGCTGGAGGATCTAGTTAGACCATAGTATAACACTCTACTTTAGAATATTTCATAGGAAATAAGAGGGAAAAAAAGAATCTGACAAAATAACAGCTGTTTAACCTTTTCCAGTGAAATCCAGATCAAAGTTTTTATCACAAATGTATAAAAATACTACAAAATACTTGTTAACAGCGACTGTGACCTAAATGGCTTTCTATTTATGTTTTAGGGCACTAATGACAAATAATAACGTTGAATAAAGTTGAATTCGAACATGATTTTGAGATATAATATCACACAATGCACTTTTATTTTATGTGACATTTTAAATCAACTTTACAGGATAAAACAAATATATGTAGCAAGCTAGAAAGCTTATAAAAAGAGTAGGCTGTATACCCAAACGGCAGATAGTACTGATCATCAAATGATAGTCATCATTTAAAAGAAGTAAGCAATGATCTATGGTCTATGGTCATACTAGATCTACGGTAATGCCTTTTAAACTGTCTATCACATATTTCCAAAACACTGAATAATTGGACCCTTACAAAACATAGCTGAAATATGCACGGAAAATACCCTTTAGCATTATTCTCACATTTACTAAAGTTTTGAAGAACATGAACTAATGAAGAACACTCTTCATTAGAAAGCGCTTCTGTGGTGTGAAATACATTCGACGTATAAACTTAAATTAAAACATGAGATACATTTTTAAATGTAAAGAATATATTAGACCATACTTTTTCCCAGTTAGACTTGAATGCCAACCAAGAAAGCTCTCTTTCCTAGATCTGTAGAATTTTCAATCGTTTACATGAATGTTTAGGCATCTTATTATAAATAAACGGAACTATACCTTGAGGTGCACTCAAATCAATGTAACAGTTGGTGATGTGCTTAAACGGCGCTCTAGGGAGCACCATAGGTTTTCATTGCAGATCTTAACCTTAAGTACAGGAAGAAAGAGCGGCCCGATAGGGAATACTTGATAGACTATAATTCTAATAAATAAGGATATAATTTTACAGCTTGTGTGTACTGTGTATGTGTGTGTGTAAAAATATAAAAAATGCTTTGCATTTCTGTGCAGGTGCTTGTGGTGCGTTTTGCATCACTGTTTGACATGAAGGACCGCACAGTGACCTTTCTGAGCGGGCAGAAGTACAGTGTGGAGGCACTGCGTTCTATGGGTGCTGGTGACCTGCTCAACTCCATGTTCGACTTCAGCGAAAAGCTGAGTGCGCTGCATCTCAGCGAGGAGGAGATGAGCCTTTTCACCGCTGTCGTGCTCGTTTCTGCAGGTATGCCTTTCCACCTTTCTGTCTTTATCGTAGTCTATATGCCCTTTCCCGGCTCAGCCATATATGCCACTAACTAAGAGATAGACTTTATGGACAAAAGTATTGGAACACCTGCATATTCATTGTTTCTGAAATTAAGGGTATTTCAAAGAGTCTCAGCCATCCAGAGAATACTTTCTACTAGAATTCTACTAGAATTTAGAGCATTGCTCTGAGGATTTAATGCATTATGCAACAAGAGCTTTAGCGATGTCAGGATGTTGGATGACCACCACCCTTATCCCAAGCTCCCCAACTTATCCTAAAGGTACTAGGTGGAGCACCGTCATTCTAGAGAACACAGTTCCACTGCTCTACAGCTCAATGCTGGGGGGCTTTATACCCTTCTAGCCCACACCTGACATTAGGCAATAGAGTCATATTCTGTTGGCACTACTTCTCTGCAGCAACTAAATAAGCTGTATGTGTGCATTTGCACATCTGTGTTGACAATGACCTAAAGTAGCTGAATGCATTCATTAGAAGGAGTGTCCACAAACATTAGGACATATAGTGTATATTATTCAAACCATTTAAAGCAATCCTTAAATGTCTGCATCTTTTTAGACCGCTCAGGCCTAGAGAACGTGAACTCTGTGGAAGCTCTTCAGGACACCCTGATCCGTGCCCTGCGCAGCCTCATCACCAAGAACCACCCCAACGAGATTGCCATCTTCACCAAGCTGCTGCTCAAGCTGCCTGACCTGCGCTCCCTCAACAACATGCACTCAGAGCAGCTCCTGGCCTTCAAGGTTCACCCATGAGCTCCCCGAAAAACCTCGTCCCTTCCTAATAAATGTGGACCACGCTCCCCTCTCACCTCCAGAAGCGCCGGGCCCTGTCCTTTTCACCACTAAGCCTGTTGTCCCCCATGAGGACTGTGGGGCCAATACGGAGGTAGAGGGGAGCAGCACCTTGAGTCGTTGTACTGTAAGCCGATGAGGACTCGTGTCTTGTGGTAATGTGCAGGGCAGGGCTTTTGAAGTTAGATGTTTAACGAGCGAGTGTTCTTCAGGTTAGGTCAGGAGATTGTGGGATTTGTATTGCTCTTTTTGAAGCACCCTCTTGAATTTGTTCTTAGAGTCATACTGTTTAACTGTCTGTGCAATATGTGACCCATGTTGATTGTTATTGTTTTTGTTTGGTCTGCTTATGGTTTCAGAGATGTTGCTGTGTCCGTACAGGATATAGGCACCAGGCAAAAGAGGATGTGTAATGGTGTTTTTGAGGAGGGTGTTAGCTGGATATTCCCATGCCTCCTCACTTAAGCTAAACACAAGTAAAGGAAAGCTAGCAAGAGGAGTGCAGTTTGAACTCCTCTATAATATAAAAAAACAACTCTGTACCAGAGGAATGTGGAAGAAGCTGCTAATTAAAGCTTTCCAGCTTGATGGGTGGTAAACGGAGCTGTGCCCCTCTCTTTGGCAACGCGAAAAGAGACGAGAATGTATAGCGGATGTGTATATATAGATATATATATAAATATATATACATACATTTATATTCACAGTGATCGTTTTCCCTCTTAATCATTTTAGAGTAAAAGGAGGACACTTATTTTTCAGTTTAATGGTACAGCTGTGTCTATGTTTGTGAGTTGTAGGGCTGTATTTGGTAGCATCAAATAATATAAAATGCTCTAGCAGTGCTTCTACTATTAGAGAAAGTCGAGAAGTAGGAGCTGGCACGCACAGGCTACTGGTTACTGATGGGACCCAGTCAGAAAGTTCTGAAAAACCTACAAAGTTGTAAGTAGAAATCACTCCGATACCTGAAGGTATCAGTTCTAGCTAAAAAAGAAGATTCTTGTCTCTTTTGGTGTGAGGTTTATTATTTCAAGAAAAGGGGGGCAGCAGTCCTCTCTGGATACTTTTAAGTCAATACGAAATGTAGTGATTTTAATGTGTCGCGCTCACTGAAAATTTGAACCTGTTGTTTTCTTCTTCTTCTTCTTCTTCTTCTGGTTAAGTATGTTTAATCTTGTAGAGTCTTTTTAGAGATGTTTTTTTCTTTTCTTTTTTTTCGATCAACTGTGCAATCACCAAATGTGCATGTGTGTATTACCTCACGCCTGCATATCACAAGACAGACAGAGAGGGAGCTTAGAGCAGCCACAAACTGGCAGGAGCACATTTGAAGCAGCTTTTACTGAAGCAACTCCCAGAAGCAGAGATCGAAGTGTGGGTCTGAACCTCGAATGGTTGTTACTTGATTACTGGTTTGACTGACCTGTTCTGATCAGGTCCGATCAAACCCATCTCACTTTGATTGTAGTATTTATATAATGCAGAACTGATTGTAATTGCAGTGAGGAGAATGACTGGCAAGACTCGCAGTATTTTGTGGCATTGCTGTTGAACAGAGTGATCCAAATCCCAGAGATTTTCTGGCAGTTTGTGTCTTTAGCTACTGACAGCCTCTCAGCTCCCTCTCTTATTCAGTATCCACCCTTGGTTTCTGTCAGTGTGAGCACTGTTTTGCCGAGCTCTGGTCTATATTGGTTTTTCTTTGTGAACGCATTGCAAAAATATATAGAGATTTCTTTGTATAGCATATATAAAGTGTATATATATATATATAAATAATATACATATTACATATAAAATAAAGAAGAAATGAAGAACTCTTCCTTCTGAGGTGTTCACTCCATCACTTCTTCAACCACTTCCACAGACACATATGTTGTTAGGGCAGCATCCACAATCAGGAAGCAGAGAGAATTAGGATAAAACGCACATGCGGAACAGTCTTCCACCCTTGGTGCAGCCTTGCATTACAGACGTGTTACTTCGCAGCAGCTACAAAGACCCTCAGCAAACCTGCCCCTCCCATCTCCAATCCCACCTTAATTTTCTTAGGATCATTTTTAGAAGTGGTATTTGCCAAAATAGGGAAGAGGAAAGAAAAAAAGAAGTACTAAAAAAGTGGGAAAGACAAATAGAAGACGTAAGGTCCTGGCCCTCTCACGCCGTGCCCAGGCCTGGTGGCAGATGGCAGCCTGGAGGAATGTGCTTTCAGAACAGCAGGGCTGGTGGGAGCTGCCCCATTTTCACTGGGCCAGTTCGGTGCTTTCTATTAAAACTGGCTCATGTATTAGTTTTGGGTGTACCAAGCAGATCTTGATCTGGTCTCCCGGTCCGGTTATGGGGGTCTTAAAGACAATTTTGCTCTTGTCATCACCGAAGTGCAGTATTTCCTTCAGACTTCCCAAAACAGCTGTTTTTCCATGAGGGATCAGAACTGAGGTCTAACTTTAGTTAGGTAAAGATGTTACATACTCAGCAGTATGCTATCATGTTTGCACTTCCTATGTTTACACAATTTGGTATTATATTGAAAGTGTGCTTTACAGGGAACAAAATGTTTACAGATATATGTACAGAACCTTAAACGTTATCTCCTCAGTGCATTAAAAAACAGTGTACGACTACAGACCTGCTTTTAAAGATTTCTTTGAGAATGAACGGAATTGATGATGACCAGAGTATATTTGTTTACATGTTTGTTTGTTTATTTTGGCCTACCACCACTTTTTATTAAGAAAACATATTCAACATCCAATCTCTCTTTGTGAAAAACAAGATAATAGATAATAAATAATATAATAAAGATAATAAATGAATTAAAAAATAAGAAAAAAATGTTTTAAATTGAAATAAAAAAAGAAATTAGCAAACTAAAAATATAATAAAATAAAAACTACAAAGAAAAAAGAAGGCGGCATAGGGGATTTTTATGTATAGCAATTTAGGTAGTGCAGGTTGTGCTGAACATCCGGACCCACACGTTTCGATGCTCCTGCAACCAGGTAAGACAGAAACCTCCTTCACTTGGAATGGGACAAACTTTTCTGGAGCCTAAATGATTTTCTAACGCAGCCCACCAACTCATTTCTGTGCTCCACTGAGAATCGGATAGTGCTTTAGAGACCCTCCACCTCTCGCATTCATATCTAGTTGGAGTGTGTGTGAATTTGAGTTTTTGATTTGTGCTAAGTAATTAAAAGCTATAATTAATAACTACAATACAATAGCAATAATTTATACTAGAAAATAATGATAATACCAATAGAAACACTAGTGTAGAATATTCTTTTTTATTTTAATTTTTACTGTGTTGCTGTTACCTCTATTTTTAACACCATTGGTTGTGAGCTCTGACCAGCAGGGGGTGCTGTGCGCTGGCCGCTCATCTTCAAAGTCAGGCTGGAGGCCACTGGCTCCTGATCCTTTTTCTTTTTATTTACTCACTACCGAAATATTTGCATGAAGTGGGCGTGAATCATGTAAATGATGCATATATAGGAAGGAAAGTCGGGTCGTGTCGTTGGCTAATGAGTTCATAATGGTAATGAATAAATGACGCGCAGCGCCTGTTTACACACAGGGAAGCGATTCAGATCAGGTGGTGAAGTCGCACCGCAGTTTGACCAATGACAGGCAGAGCTGTGTGATTCCATAAGACACATGGTCAATATGATCAATTAGTAAATAACTAAATATAACTAATTCATAACAATACATAGCAACTTGACATGTCTTTATCACGCAATTCTATTTTTAAAATAAAATAAAATAAATATTTAAAGCTAGTCTTTTATTGACAAATATTCTTTTATTTTGCCCTGTCCTTGTTGAGGAAAGACCAAATGTTAATGTATTTTTTAAAATTAATATTATATATATATATATATAAATAATGTTAATAATATTAATATTATAAATTTACATAATTTACATAATTAAAATTTTCCTTTTTTTGATCATGTGTAAATATTGTTTTTAAACGGCAGCATTTTCTGGAGTCCCTCAGTCCCATAAAACCCAGTAACACTGGTTCGATTCTCCCCCGTAAAAATATTTCATCATTCTGCTTTAATTTTAATCATTCAGGTTTAATAAAGGTAAGATTGTCCTCCCCTTTCTCCATTTATTAAAACTCAGTATTTCAGCCCAGTTCCTACTTAAAATATTAGTTTTAACATAAAATATTTAGCGTAGTGACGACTACAGACATATCTGATGTGTTTGTTAGCCTAGAAAGTCTTGCAAATACAAATGCGTATCACATGTTATAGTTTTTTACACTTACTTTGAGTTTTAAATGTAGAATTTCAAAAATGCCATTTTTAATAACCACTTATTTGTCATTTATCCACTTGCCAGTTAGTCTTGCCTATTATGTTTTGATAGAAATTTCTGGGGGAAAACAATTGGTCTTTTAAATGATGTAAAATAGTGGGCAATGTTTAGTAATGACTACTTGAACTAACATGGTTTTAAAATAAAGTTTAGTGTTTAAGAGAGAAATTGAGTTGGGGCTGGTTCAGCTTCTTGGTAGGATGTCAGTGCCTTAAAAATAAGACCAGGTTTAAGAAAGAACACAAACTGTATCCAATTGTATCCAAACGTAGGTGCAGACGACCAGCAGCAGCAGCAGCAAATGAGTTAAATGTGATCCACAACTCTCAGGGCTGCAGAAGACCCACCAGGGACGGATCCAGAGGGTGTGTGGTGAGCACTTCATTACTTAATTTAGGACAGAGTGTAACAAAGAGTGTAAGTGATGGTAGAGGTGGTGGATGTAGCAATATAGAAAGAAAAAAGAAAGGTCACACCTGAGTGTCCATAGAAAATGTATGTGGGCCCTTACCTCAATTCCTCACCATCAAACCACATAAGTTACGTAGCAGTTTCACAGCATACACTTAACCGTTTATAGTAGATGCTGAATCATGTTTAAAGGTAAAGGTGCGAGTATTTGTCACTGTACACTGTACAGCGAAATGTGTCCTCTGCATTTAACACATCTGTGGTCGTGAACACACACACACACACACACACAGTAGTGAACTAGGCGCAGTAAGTACACACACACCCAGAGCGGTGGGCAGCCAACTCCAGCGCCCGGGGAGCAGAGAGGGTAAAGGACCTTGATCAAGGGCCCAACAGTTGCAGCTTGTCGAGCCTGGGTATTGAACCCACAGCCCTATTGTTATCAGTAGCCCGGTGCTCTAACTGCTGAGCCACCACTGTCCCTGTTTAGCAGTTACTGTATCAAAATATTGTAGATAGAGAATCATTTATATATTGAAAAAAAAAAATAAATCAGCATAGCCACCCAGACCAGGAATCGAACCCCAGTCTCCCACATGGTGTGGCAGCTCACTGGCAGGTAGTGGTGTTATCTGTTGCGCCACACCAACCACCATAGTTATATATATAGTAGTAAGTAAATTCTCTCTCTCTCGCTCTCATTCATATATAAATATATGTATGTGTATGTATGTATGTATGTGTGTGTGTGTGTGTGTGTGTGTGTGTGTGTGTGTATATATATATATATATATATATGTGTATATATATATATATATGACAGTGATAGTATTTACTTAATCCTTGGAACTATGCTGAGCAGTGCTAAACTATACACTAGCAGTTAATGGGTCGTTTATTGTAGATACTGAATCATTCATAGAAGTTACTGAATCAGGTAAAGCAGTTACTGAGTCATTTATAGTAGATATAGTATAGTATAGTAAATATAGGGGTCTCAAAATTAAAATTCTAAATTAAGCTTAGGGTTTCAATCGTTAAAGATGGTGGCATTGCATAAACGTTATAACCACATCCCACCACAAGATGGCAACAGCACATCAATTACATTACCACTCCTACCTTGTCCAGAGAGAAGTGGGTCACTCAGGCAGGAATGCAGTCTAAGATCATTTCCAAAAAAACATGTGATACAGCATGACTCCAAAAGAGCTAAGCCACAGCGCCAAGAACAGAACTCCGGGGACAGCTTAATTTAACGCATCAGTCCAGAAGTGTTTGGCATTGTGGTCAGGCAACGTTTAGCATTTCCTCAACGCACTCTTCAACTGCAAATCAGACATAACCTGGAACTCCAAAGCACTATTTTTCCAATGTGTAAATCGGGACCTGATCTGATTTTCATAACACACACTAACCAGGTGAGAATGAGACTTCTTGATTACTAGGATTCGTCTGCACTGCGGCAAACTGTTCATTTATTAGGCGTCCAAGCATGGCCATCCAGCAGTCCTTGAGGATGCTGTGGAGCTAATTGTCCATAAGTACTACACCATGAGTTGTAGAGTGTAGAGTGATTGCAGTGAATGCTTAATTTGTGTTCCTTGGTCTTGACACACAATTGCAAAAAATTCAACCAAACATTTTATTCAGAAGCATTTAAATGTATTTTCCCTCATTTTCTGCATAATTGAGTTGTTGAGATGTGAAATGGTTCATTGTAGAGAAACATTGGAGAGAAATTACTCATATATCTTTACAGTGGTGGTGATGATCAGTTATGGGTAAATTATATGAATTAATATTCTTTACCCTAAACACTTATCTATCTCACTCTGTCCAAACTAGATGTTTACATGTACCATAAATTAGATTTCTCCCTCCTCCCAGTTTTCTTCCCACAAGGTGCTGCTGCTGAGCAACTGTGGTTGCGGTCTGGAGGACTGAAGGTTGGAGCAGGTTGGGATATTTATTTGGTGAGGATGATGACAGACGCTGACATTTTACCATACAAAGAGAAGCAGGAAGCAGAAGCTGAAGATGTAGTGGCGGACCAGTGAGTACATGGTTCATCTGACGATTTCTGAGTTCTGGCTTTTGCTGATCACTGCATTTTCTGGTAGCCTTGGTGGGAAATTCTATAAAATGTCCATTATGACATTGCTAAGATGATGATCTGCCACTCTAGAGAAACACAGCACCAGTGATGGGATGCAGACCTCACTAATATTTCATATCTCTTAAAGCTACATCTCAATTACAGTTGGTTACAAATAAACAGCCTGCTGCCTGGAACAGTTTTACAAAAGCTTAGAGACAATAGTTTGGCCTAAAACCACAGAAACTTAAGACTCCACATACAAAATATCCTTCTTAAATATAGACTCAAATAAGCTCCCGGGACAAAAACGAGTCACCTTGCGTGTTTAAGGTGGTAGTAACTTCAGACTTCTGCAGATGGAGTTATATAAATACCTGCAGGGTGTGTAACAGGATTCATAGATTCTGGACAGAATTGTTGCTGAAAGTCGAGACTGAGAGACAGGGACTGCTGGTGTTTTTCACAGCTTGTGAATGAAAATCCCTGTTTCTCAGTTTCGTCTTTCACCCACAATTCTGGTGAGAATTTCCTGTAGACTGAGGTTATTGGCACTGCTGATAGACCTGTATGACTGTACGCTTCTGCAGATTCAGCTACTTCCTTTGGTACACTGTGGCCTTTGGCACGCCCAAATGCAGTCGCCCCTTTTTGCTCATCATTAACATCTGCTTGCGACCCATTTTCTACACATCCAATGAGACCTTCATTGTACTGTATCTCGTCAAACATCCAGCAGGTATTTATAGCCTGATCATCCTCGTGCAGCACCCTCTGCAGGAGCCTGAAGTTACTACCACCTTAAATGCACAAAGTGAATCATTTTTTGGGGAGCTTTGGTTCATTGGTGGTTTTGGACAGTGAGACCCCAGGTGCACTACTTCACATCAAACCACTCTGAATGATTTTCTTTACAACGTTTAAACTGTGCACACATCCAGAAATTGATAGACTGATCTGGAAGAAGTGGAAAAGAAGACGGCTGGATGGAAATATTTTGAAATGACCTATTTAATAATTTAATATTGAATCAAATCAATCTGTTCTGAAAAGGTGATCCTGCACATTCAGGAATACAAAAGAAAAAAAGGAGCCCAACCTCCAGGCATTTCTCAAAACCACCTTTATTCTCAGAGCCAGTTCATATTAAATACAAACATCACCATCACTGTCACCATTACCCTCCTCATTCTCATGGATTCTTTCGCTGTTATTGTACAATCATCATCACAATCGTCATTGAGAGCCAGGATTAGGTTCTTTAGTGCAACTTCTATTCCAGGGTACCCAAATCGCAGCACGGTCCAAACACTTAATCCTATTTAATCCTAGGCTTCACTGTCTCACAGCAGCCTTGTGCAACATGGAGAATTTGGTTTAAAAAAAAAAATCTCAGCCTTTCAAGAACCGCTTCACATTCAAACCACCCTTAAAGCCCTCTCTCGCTTATGTCCGCATGAGGGCGTAACCGGCCCGTGGTTGTGGTGGAAAATGAAGCTGCTGGTCAAAGGGTGTGTGAGCCGACGGACTGAAGTTAAGGTAAAATGAAGTCCAGTCCAACGCAACTTCATCCATCTCAACTTCGGGGCTGCCTAGTCAAGCTCAAGAGTTAGCTCGGTGACCCACAGAAGAAGGACTCACTGTTGCTATAACTTTCAGATCCTGATCTTCACCTTTCAGATTACATTTGTTGGCTAGACAATAAGACACATAAGAACAATGACAAAAAATGCATTCTCTGAGATTGTTTTCAAGGGTGAATCGCTTTTTTTTTTTTTTTTTTTTTTTTTTTTTCTTCGGTTGAAGGAAGGAGGAAAGGCCTAGGTTTCTCTTTAGTGGGGTTGGCTCTTTTTCTGAGTCTTAATATCCAGTATGAATTGTTTTCTGGCTGTTAAACTGATTGTAATCACTGTAAGTCTCTCTTTTTGAAGGACCTTTTTTTCGGAATGGCGGGAAGTAACACTGGAAAGAGTTCATGAATGACCCTGTGATTTATTTTTTTTGTTTGTTAGAAACTGCTGAAAACAAGCTTCAGTACACTGTGTGTAAAATGGTAAAATGTTCATTATATGCAAACATCTGTAAAAAATATCTGCAGTCTGAAAATATACAACCTTTTTATTATTCTTCTTCCTCCTTTATACTGTAAAATAATTCTTTACTGTTGTGGGTTTCTTTTGTTGTTGAAGACACCTTTTTGTGTTTTTTTTTTTTTTTTTTTTTTTTTCTTTTTTCACTGTAACTCGTAAGTGGCAAACTTTTCCCTCTCTCTCCCTCTCTCTCTCTGCTTCACTCACTCTTCACTCACACCCCTCAAGAGGCGAGAGGAGGTCTGCAGTCCAACCTGCTGCGTGCGCCTGGCTGCACTAAAACCTGACCTTAATGCATACAGCGGTCAGCCAGGAGAGCAGCTGTAGCTCCCTTTCTATCTATATGTCCTTCTATCTTTCTCCCCATGTCTCTTTCTTTCTCTCTCTCTCTCTCTCTCTCTTTCTCTCTCTCTCTCCCTCTCTCTCCTCTCAAACGCTGATTGTCTGTGCATTTCGTCTGAGGCTGTGCTTTGTGTGCATGTTATTGAGTGTGTTTGTGTGTGTTTGTAGTCCTAAATAAGCTGAACCACCAGAGCAAGTCTATTGCTTACGAAAGGCATCACTTTTACAGAGAAGAACGTGAGCTTGAGGCAAAGTGTTGTGGTGGTGGTTGTTTGTATATCAATGGAAATGACCAGTCATCGACAGAGGTATGTGACAATGTTTCGCAGTACAATATGATGTTAAGAGGATGATGTCACAAGAAAAAAACCCCACAAAATGCTAAAAAGAACAAAACAACAACAAAAAAACAGACAAACTGAAAGTGGAACAATCTCCTCGACATCTCCTCGAGGTCACGTTTGTGTTAGGAGCGGCGGGCCGTTCCTGCCTTTCCAAAGACCCCACCGCTCCCTGCTGTACATGCTTGTGTGTTGATAGATATATTTATATATATGTGTGTGTGTGTGTGTGTGTGTGTGTGTGTGTGTGTGTGTGTGTGTGTGTGTGTGTGGGTGTGTGTATGGATCACCCAAACGGCTGATTCTGAGGTTGACTGACAGGTCTGACAGAGGTATAAATAGGCAAACTCATAGCACCATCAAAGTCCGAGCAGAGGCGTCACCTTTGTCTATCTCGCCACAATATGACACAGTGAAATGCGTAGGAGTTCCTAGAAGAGTGGACAGACAGACAGTCACAGGTGGGCGATCTTAGGATGGATGGATACGGAACGAAAAAAAAACCAAAAACAAATGCCAGCTCCCTGTCTATTGGGCCGGTCCAGGGTTCAGTGGAATACAAGCTCTAGCATTGTCACTTTTTTGGCACCTAAACAGTGGCATTGCTCAGTGAAAGTGATTTCAGTGGCTGGAGAAGCTTGCACACGCTTCCATCTGACCTTTCACCCGCTTCAGAATCCGCGAGAGGTTATGGACGTCGCCTCTTAACGTTATCACAGGCCGATCTGAGCTCTTACCTTGCTCGTCAACAGTTCTGGAGAACTCTCTTCTTGAATGTGCGTGTGTAAACTTGTGTGTGAATGTAGGTCTTGCTCTGCAAAAACACTGCTGAAATGTAGTGAATCCTTTCCTTTTCTTTTTCATCTGAGTTGAGAGTTTGAAGACTCTGTAGACAGTTACCAAAGGCATTGCTCCTTTTGTAGGCTTGGGCTTAAGCTCCACACAGATCCCTCCTACTTGATGAGAAATGTTGCATGATACAAATGCATAGATCATACAACCAAGCGGATCGAACGACAGTGATCGGGAGATATAATCACTCATAAAATAACTGTACAACAAAAATCCACCTAGAGTAACTGAGAACGGAAAAACAAAAAATGTACAAAAAGGAGAAAGAAACAGAGAGAAGCAGAGAGAAAGAAAAAAAGAGTGAGAGAGATAGACAGAGAATAAAAACAATTAAAACCCAAAAACATAACGCTATTCACATGTACCCGCATTGTAAAAGGAATGGTCCGTCCAGAAACTAGGCCCGAGAGCTACTTTTTAAAATTCTATGGAATGAATTGACACTCAGTAGTGACAGGACAGAGTTTGTTAAACGAGTCCGCAGAGGGCAAGGGGTGCGGTTAAGCGCCATTGGTGGGTGGTTGTGTGTGTGTTGGGGGGGTTGGGTGTGTTGGTTGGTGATCGGTTGGCTGCTGCCTGACGCATTTGGTCAGCTGCGGCCTGGCGCTTTGTCAGTCCTCGAACACCTCCAGAAAGAGGGGGGGAAAGAGCTCTGTGGGGCATTCCACCTTCATGTGCAGGAAGCGACTGGCGTGGCAGGCCCCGATCATGCGCAGGTCCGTCACCTTCATCAGCAGCTTGGGCCAGAAGTGCGACACCTTGTGCTTGCGGTAGTTGATGTAATGTTCAAAGGCCAGCAGGAACTCCTCCTGGCAGCGCTCAATCCGCTCCACACTTGTCAGACCTGGACGATCTGCCAGAGGAAGGAGGACAGGCTTGTTAATGAACAATAGTATGAATAGATCCATAGTTATTGCTGTCATGCAAAAATCTTGTACCTCCAAAATTTAGAGAAAGGGAAAACCAGCAAAAATGGAGGTAAAAGGAGTGTGTCCTAATTGCGTAGTACACACTAATACTATAAGGTGTGTATGTAATTTATACTTATCCTAACAGTGCAGATTAGGCAGGGTAGTACACAAAACATTTGTTTCATAATAAAAGAAAGTCTTGAAGCACTGCCGTTCTGTTGCATGCCGTTATTACTGGTTTGACTGCCGTCATCAGTGCCCTTAATATTTTTCCAGACGCCATTGACTCCTTGCTTTCTGTTTCACATTGTGTTTACGAGACAAGTGTCCACACGTAAAAAAAAAACACGACTGGTTCGGATATTTGAGTATACTCAATTCTGACACTTTTGTCTATAATACATACTTAAACTAATTACTATACTAATCGCTACTCGCTGACACACCTGATGTTTTTTTTGTACGCCAGGATCCATATAATGAGTGACATAAGGATGGTGATATTAAAGCTAGAGTTGTGATTGTGTTAAATATAATTTTGTTCACTATTATCGACCAAACTATTAAAATGCTGTTAGTTAACCCAGGTTGCGTAAGGCACAGCAATGATATTTGAGTGTTAAAACATTACCATCAAAGAAATTACTATTACTTTAATTTACTGTGTGTGGAAAAATGTGTTACCCATTGATTCTCTGTCAGTGTTGGAGTTTTTGTTCATAATTCTTACAGCTTACATTGTGTAGCTAAAACAGCAGTGGCAGCAGCCATCTTGAGGCCTAAATCTGATCATTGCGTTGATCATTTTTTAGATAACAGTATTTCATACTCAGTCAGAAATCTAATTGACCAAATTAATTAGTGCTAATAAGCATATATACTGATTAGCTACACTAGCCTTGTAGCTCTAGTACAAAACCAACCAAGTAACCTTCATAAACCAATCATGCCTTGACAGACTGCATTTGGGGTACTGAGGAAAACAATAAATTGGATTTCTCACTGAAGTACCTCCTTAATTAATAAGAAAGGGTATAAGCAGCACCATGAATCAATGACTCTTATCTAGACAGAACTAATCGATAAAGTGTGTTTATTCATATAGAGGGTCTAGGCTTGCCTCCCATACAGGCTAGCAATTAATACTCAATCAATACTCTGAAAATGGCTTCATATTCATTGTTCTTCTCCATGCAACATGGAACAATCTGTCCATATTGACAACAATCAACAGCAGTGTTGGGGTCTGACTGCGAGGCAGAGATGGACACCACAGTCTTTAACTATTGATTGCGATTATCACAGCTGAAGTTTAATCCCATTGTAGTCATTGAGCGATTTCCCTTGAGTGGCCTGTGTAATCCTAGGTAATCGCTGGCAAAAAAGATCTGCTACAGCTGGCCTAAGGCTTCTTAAACAGACTCCTGGTGTAAGTAATAGAGAGGCTCTGCTGCCTGCAACCTCACTGTCGGTTGGCCATACATAGCAATAGGGCTGGTTGTAAAGATTATGTGTGGTAGACTGCTGGAGCTGCATTTTCCTTTAAACATAGATAAATTATGCTTATTAACTGACATCAAGACCACAATGTATAAAAAATCACTTTAGATTGTTTAATTAAATTTAGTTCGGTTAATTTTCACTGCAGAATCCAGATTAAGCAGCCAAAACAATACTGCTGTAGAAACAGCCTGGTATTCTCCATTCCAACATGAGAATTCAACACAGAGAACCAACAGCTAGATTTGCACTCTAGGGAAGTAACAATACAGCGTAACTGAACAGATCCAACATGCCCAACAGTATTGGATGCGGTTTCGATCAATACAGGCCTCTCATATTAAATACGTATTGACATCAAACAGCCTATTCTGATTGTACTGCACAACGTACAGTGAAACGCACACCCCTGGTCAGAATATCTGTTCTTGTGAAAAGCTAAGTGAGTAAAAATATGATTTTCAAAAGATTTGAAAATTGACTTGAATCTCTTTTTATTTCCATCTTTAACAGTTTTAAAATAATGACAAAAAAGAGTCTGAAGCTCAAATCTGAGCACTGGCTGGTAAGCTGTTGGTAACACACTCTTTGCACAGCTTGTAAACTCTTTTTGTAGCAGCTAGGAGTCTTTCAGTTTGTTTGTTTGTGGGATTTCCACCTGCTCTTTCTTGCAAAAGGTTTTGTGAAATTCTTATGTTATCCTGCTTGCACGTTTTGAGGTCTATCCACAGGTGTTTGTCATTGGACAGACAGGGTTATGTTAGCTTCCGGAATTTGCTGGTATGTAACTGAATCCATTCTTCCCTGTTGTCTCTCTAAGAGTATTTATACAGCTCTGAAATTTGCATCACCGGGCTTTTCAGAACAATGAGAACAAGCTGGAGCTCATAACAAGCCACCTGAGGTCCGTGACCATGATAAAAGTTCTATAAGAGATTGAATTTTGTGGGGTGTCCAAACTATTGAGTGGTACTCTTCTCCTTTTTTTACTTTAACATTCTACAGGACAAAAATAATACACTTGGTACACTACTGAAAAATGAATAGACACACTCCTAAAAAGCGTACCAGGGGACTGAGATCAAGGCTGATCCAAGCATATTTTAATAAATCAGGTATCGGCTATTTTAATCCCAATCCATTTAATGCCAATCAGTTCAGTCTTTGTTTTAACCACTGTGTTCAGAGCGCCATCTAGTGTCCTCAAGTCACCATTAACGGACATTACTGCCAAGGACATTCTCAGAAGGTAAATTAAAGGTGTATAGAGTCTGCAGTGTGGAGCTATTTTACAGTGAAATATGAAAACAGACCATAATATCTGAACCTTTATAAAACTATCACTGAAATGATTAATTTTCTCTTGGACAATGCATATGTAAGGGTTCAGTTGGCCAATGCACTCACCGGAGGAGAGCAGAATGACTGCCTGCAGCAGTGCCACCTCCGAGTCATCCAGGTTAAAGGAGGAGAGGGACACGCCTAGGTCGAAGATGGCATCTGAGACCACACCCAGGCCACCGTTTTTGAGCTGCCCGCGCGTGACTGCCATCTCCCCGTTTAGCGTGAGGGTTTCACTCTCCGGGTCGTAGCGCACGGCCGCACGCAGAGACATGATCTCCATGCAGCAGCCCTTCAGCAGGATGATCTGATCCTCACAAGGCAGCTAGAACCCAAAATTTAGAATTCAACATGAGGCTTTTATAGGTGAGTGTTATCTACACTATATGTCCAAATGTTTGTGGACACACACATACAGCTTATCTAGTCCCTATGGAAAAGTCTTGCCAATAGAATATTACTCTCGGGACCAGAACATGAACCTTAAAGGTTATAAAAACCCCAGCATTGAGCTGTGGAGCAGTGGAACTAGAATCTGCAATGATGGTGTTCCATCTTAATACTTTTGGGATGAGGTGGGGTGGTGATCATCCAACATCCTGACCTCCTGACCTCCCCAGGGCTCCCGTAACTGAATGCAATGAAATCCTCACAGGAATCGTAGACTATAATCTAGTGGTAAGTGGTTTCATATATAATTGATTTAGAAAAAATAAAAACAAGAAATAAGCAGGTGTCCCAATAGTTTTGTCCACAAAGTGTTTCGAAGTTAAAATTATGGACAACCACAATCTAACTAAACTAATACCACACAAACGGTTGTACAGTTGATGTTTTTTATAGGGCACACTGAGTGAACATTCAGAGTGCAGGCTAGAAAGAGAACCCTTTGGAATTAGCTGGATTTCTGTATCGATAACTGATGAAATGTGGTCTGATCATTATTATAAAGTCACACTTATACACAAACACAGTCCAATCAAACAGCTTCATGTCTGTTATTGTGCACACTGAGTAAACACCCACTTCTTTTTCAACCATTCCTTAGTTGATTCACTTGTGTGCTTTGGATCTCTGTCTTGCTGCTTCACCCAACATCTCTTCAGCTTGAGGTCATGGATGGCTTACCTCGCAGAACATGGGCAGCTTTTTGGCGAAGTCCACCACTCGGGTGATGGCGGGGGTGATAATTTTTGTAAACTGACTGAAGGCTTCTATGTCCACCTTACTCCCCTCCGGCGCATTGACGATCGGCCCCTGACCGATGTCTTCAGGCTGCAACGACAGGAAGAGGGAGGGTCGGGGTGCTTAGCAACGGCGTGACTGGTGGCCTAGTGGACATTAACCAAGTCGAAGGTGTGACACAGCAAATCCTCATTCCCCTCTAAAAGCATGAGAAAGGCCACAGAGTTACAGCGAGACACATTCCAAAAACAGAGTGTAGTGAGTCCATGGTGCCCAGTTATTGAGAGGAAAAGGAGGAGAAGAAGGAAACTTAAACGATAGAACGAATCGAGGAAGCGGAGCAGAGAAGCCTTTTGGTTTAGATCTCTCTCTGCTGGTGGTCTCATTGACTAGGGTTATTCACTGATATTCTGACATAGCAAGTTTATTTTTTTCCCCCTTTTAAATGTACCTATAGATATATAAAAAAAGCACTTGTTGCCCTTCTGACCAGAAATAAAGTGATGTGAAAGATGAAGCGTGGAAGAGACCAGACTGAGGAAAAGGAAGACAGGTGTGCTGAGTACAGCGCAAAAACCCAGCCACAGACTGCTTTCTTTGTTTTTTTGCCTTAGTTTTAGTTTTCTTTGTTGTTTTGGGGTGTTTTTCTTCGATCTTAAAGTGCTGAATACAGCTATCCCTTAAGCTTTCCTCTCCTGTGTACACCTTCAGTCTGATACAGCGAGCAGAGCGCTACACAAACACGGCAAACAGACGCTTCAAGCATTCAGCATGTCAATCTATCCACAAAATAAATAAAAATAAATAAATTAACCAAAAAATGACAGAATGGAAGCAGCTGACAATTTTAGAGAGCGTTTTTTGGGGTAAATTAAAAAAGTAAAACAAAAAAACTCAATGGATTTGGTCTACTGGTTCTTACCTTGGTTTCCTTCACCCCCACTGCACTCTGGTCAGAAGTATAGAATAAATTACAAGTTATTTCATTAAGTAGCATTGCTTCCTCGACCTGTTGGGCAATCAACAGGGATCGTGAAGTTTCAATGAAGAACCCGAGTCAAGCCAACTAAAAAAAACAAGTTGAAACTGAGGACAGATGAAACAGTGCAGACAGAAACAAAGTGAGATCATGAGCTTGCGTAGTGTTTCCATGGAGTTTGAGGACACAAGCGGTATAATCTGCTCGAAAGATGCTCGATGACCAAATGAAGGTGGAATTCATGGATACTAAGATAACTGATCACTTCTTTAACCACGGAAATGTCCATTTAGTTTTTTGTTAAACACAATCAGCATTTTGTTAAATAAATCATTAATTTTAATAATAGCAAAAATATCAGATTAGAATTTAATGAACTTGGCATGGAAACACACGACAGAGTTAGAGTCCTGAGACAGACATTCAATCTGCAGAGGACGGCTAGATTTGAAAGAAACATGGAAAAAGCAATTGGTTAGAGACCGAAAACATGAGGGCAAACACAAAATTAAAGCGACAGAGAAAGAACAAAACAGAACAACAGAAAAGCAGACATAGAAAACATTTTAGTAGTTTGGTTTGGATTGGTTGGACAGAGAAAAACAGAGTTTGAGGAAGGAAAGGAGGGATAAAACTGTGAAAGATGTTCCATTAAAGTTAGTGCTGCTGCCTTTGTGGAACACAACAGAGTCTCCAGCGTCCAGCTAACTCTCCCCCACTCTACAAGATACAAAAACATGGACATATTAACACAGGGAACCACAGTGGGCATGGGACTGGGAATTGTGTGGGAAGAGGGAATTGGGATTGAGGAACTGGGAAGTAAGAATTGGTTGGGTGGAAAAAAATAACACAAAACAAGAAATGGGTACAAAATAAAATGAAGAACATAAACAAAAACCCAAAACAGCAAAACGAGAGTGTGGCGCTGACTTCGGGGAGAAGGCGTCTCACCAGGAATTTGCGCTTTTGTTTCCAGTGGTTGCCCTGGGCATTGGTGGCCATGTGGGCCTCAGTAACGATGCGGATCAGCTCCCATTCCTCCTGCGAGGGCTCAGGCCGGTCCCACACCGTCTTCTGCAGCTCCTCGCGCCGCCGCCGCTCACGGTTCTCCTCTATCAACTTCCGTTTTGCCAACCGCTTACTGTCATCCAGCACCACTAAAGGGAAAAAGAGAGAGTCAAAAAGAAGGCAATCAAAGCCACACAACGAAACAATGCCTGAAATTCTGTACAGCTGTACTGTACAGTGCAGGCTAAAACCTGTGAATAATTCCCTGTAGCTGCAAATTAAGATTTTTCCTGTAAAATGTTTTGGTGCATTTTAGAATCTGTTGTTCTCTCAGTGCTCTCTGAGTGTCCAGGTCCTGAATCACCCTCCACCCTCCATGCCTCACAAGTTTTGGAATAAGGGTGCAGTGTTTTTTTTTGTTTTTTTTTTCTTTTCTTTTTCCAAACATAGCTTTGTGTATTTTGTTGCTAAAAGGTTCCAATTTTGTCTAATGTGCTGATTTAAGATTTTTCCAGAAGCATTGTGGAACATCCAGGTGTTCTTGGGCAAACTTTGAGATGGGACAGCATGCTGAGTTCTTTATTGCTTCTTTTAGGATTGGCCGTGCTCTTGGAGGGATCTTAACAGGTCACTGACTCCTAGGGAGAGTAGCAATAGTCCCAAAATGTCTCAATTTGTAGACAATGTCTAACCATGGATTGTCCTGTCTTCAGGAGATCTTCCTGGTGCCATCCGTGGCCAGGGCTCCCACAGAGTACATTTGGTCTCTCTCTCTCCCCAACATTATTTTGCGTGACGCTAGACTGAAGAAGCACATGCTAACTCCACATCAATCACTGTCAGCCTTAGTCAAATCACACTTTGTTTTGGACCTGGGCACTTTCTAACCTAAGTGATTACCAGGCTTGAAATCTGATGGCCTCTCTTGGTGTGCTATAGAGCTGTTAGGTGTGGAGAAGCTTACAGAAAAGTACATTTTAGTCATATTTTACAACATTTGAATTTTGTTTTCTTTATATTTTCTCTTGCCTTAATAACAGCGCTAACCCTGCCAGCTAAGGATTACACCAGGCTCTGTGCATTTAAGCCTATCTGGATGAACATTTCAGCTACACTTCATTTCTGCCCGTTTTAGCTTTTCACCTTTTCTTCCAGACTAAGCACTGAGATTGAGGTCTGGTGGTTTTGCTGGTCAGTCAAAGTGTGGCAGAAGCTTTTTCCTTTGAACTGGTCACACACAGATTTGGACCGATGCATCTCGGATTGTGGAAGTGTCATGCTGTGTTCTGCTTGGACATTCATGGAGCAGTGGGCTAAAATGGACAGAAACTTTAAGGGAGGTCTTAAGGGATTGGTGTAATCCTGACCTGAAATGACTGGCACTGTAATTAAGGCAATGTGGCGTGCAATCAAATATTTGAAAAGAAATGTTGTATGCTAATGTTTTGTCCACTCACAGTCTGTTGCCATGCCAACGGCAATACACTTCTTGAAGCGGCATTCCTGACACTGGTTCCGAGTTACTTTGTCGATGATGCATTTTCCCTCGTACTTACACGCATATGTTGGGTTCAGGTTCTTCTGGATTGTACGCCGGAAAAAACCCTTTGGGGGGGACAAGGAGAGTTTTACAGCTGTAAACAAGTCGGAAAAATAAAGCCGGAAAAACTTCCTGACCATTCAGCAGTTTCAGGAAGTGAAAATGAATTATTTTTGTCAGTATATTCAGGGCAAGTTTCTTGACCATATCACATTATATTCACCAATGTATTTTTAATATATTGCAAGTGTATTCCAAAGATATACATTACATAGCAATACAATCACTAGTATTTTAATATTTTGCCCATATGCAGCTCTAATGTACCATTATACCATCAGGTATCACTTTCATGTTCATTGTGGAAAGCAGAGATGTCAATATCTTATATTTTTTATAATTAAAAACATGGCAGTAATGCAATCAAACAACATTTAAAATAAAATAATATACAATATTACTGTAAAACTGTGAAAGCCTGTATTTGTGTACAAAGGGGAGATACAGGGCCACCATTGGGGCAAATCAAGTTGTAATACCTTTTGACTGTAATGCACTGTGTACTGAGGCTCACCTTGCAGCCCTCACAGGTGATACAGCGGTAATGGTATCCTGTTGCTTTGTCCCCACACACTACACAAAGCTCGTCCTTGTCCAGGTAACTTGGTATGTACCCTGAGAAGCAAACACAAATGATAAACATCACTAATAATAAACTTGCTGTTTTCATAGTAAACTGATGCTGTAATTTATAGGCTAAGGAAAAACACTGTTAGTTTTGTTAACAAAATACAGAAATCTAACAATTTTGTACTACACCAGTGATTTTATGTTGTAAGGTGCTACTGAAGGACAAACTAAGGAAAAGGCTGGAGCAATCGTACTAAATACATTTAAAAGAATACAATTATTTATTATTATGAGTTATTTTGACAAAACATGTTTATTTTAATTGAGAACATTATGGAAAAGAGTGACGTAGTGTTGGGCTGGTGCCAGCCAACTGTTGAGCTGCATCTCAAATGGTAGCGATAAAAAGGAAGATATTGAATGTTAATTCCAGAAATAAAAACATCAATACGGTTTAAAGAAAAATTAATGTGTAGTTCTTAGTAGTTACTGATTTAAAGTATTCAATAACTTGGGCATGTTCACACACAAAGTGGATGCTAATGAGGAATTATCAGTGTCTATGCTAGATATTTTCTACTCAGTGAACAACGTGCCAACTTTGTTAGAGACATATACTTTTTACATGCTAATAGCGTGCAAATGTCAAACTGCAACACTGAGCATAAATTCCAGTGTCCGAAATGGACTGTTAATTCATCGCTTTTGAAGCATTGCTATCAAGTTGTGTGTCAATCTTTGGCAATATTAAATTACATCGCCCTATCGCCTAGTCATGAGAGAAGTGAGAAGAATGTTGTTTGCTGCAGAATGGCAGAGTAAAAGAGAAGAAAAACTGAAGAAAGATTTGAGAAAGATGGTCAATAAACCAATATGTTTGGCACTTTTATTAGGAATACATATAATGTGAGAGAACTAAGCAAATGCAATACCTTCAAAGCTGCTTGACATGTTTTAAATAATACATAGAGCACAGGTCAACCAAACAGCACGATAGTGAACTACGCTAACTCCACAAAGCTCATGCTGCAGGTGGTTTTGAGATGCAGCTACAAGCGTGCGCCAGAACCTGGATCGATACTGGCGGTGATCAATAGGAGTGCAGGAGGTCAGAGGCAGGCCATTACCCCTGTAAGCCCAGGCCTTCTGTTCCTCTGTCTGTGCCCCAACCGCCTACACCCCTGCAAATCAATACACTCTACAATACCAAGCAAACCCCAAAACATCAATACACACTACACCCGACATGCAGCCTAAAATACTCACATAGGCTCCAGCAGGCCTAACACTGCCTTTCACCCATGTGCTAACAGTTTGCTATAGGTTTCAGTGGATAGATGAATGAATAGATGGATGGATAGATAGACAGACTGATAGACAGTAGATATTTAACCACATATACAGTATTAGTAGCTTGTGGCTAACCTTTTGGCTAGAGGCTTCATAAAGCCTTGAAGTTTAGACTTTATAAAGCAGAGTTTTGTTGAATGCTCTTATTTGCTGACACAAGGCACCATTTTAAAAAAGGACATAAGATCTTGTAAGCTAGTCTGAAGAACAGCTTGGTTAAATTCCATCAGCAGCTCACCTGATTTTACATCATTAAGCACTGATTTACCAAACCAGGCGTTGTACGATAACTACAAATAATAGTAGAGTTCTACGAGGCGAGCTGTTGTAATGAACACAGTTATGTAAAAACACGACTTTTTGTAGGAATGTTATTAGTATTTATTCTGATATTGATGTTTTACTGAGCTAATAAACACCTACTGCCCAAAAAAGAATTTATATATATATATATATAGTATTCAATATCATAGAATACAATTATTATTATTATTATCATCATTGTAATAATATTGTATTCCATCAATAGAGTTTCAGAGCAGTGATCTTACATTATGGTCCCCATAGAGCTCCAATTACCAGCAAAATTAAAGAGATTAAAAGGGATTCAGACTATTCGTGTCCTTTTCCTACTAAACACAACACTGTTGGTGACTTAAATATTACACAACACAGCTTACAATGAAGGTATACATTAGGTCAAATCAGACACACAAAGACTGTTAACATTCATTACATCCCTGTTCATGGGTTCCGAATAGAGATAATCTCTATTACTTTTGACACCATTAAGAGCATGTACCAAAAACTGTGCTAATCCACTGCTGCTCCCAACTTAACCCAGTGAACAATATAATACAACCGCAAACAAGCCTCGAGTCAGCCAGCCAAAATAACGTTATAAAAGTGGTCGACAGTCCCAACACCCTCACCAGCAATGTAAATTTAGGACAAACACTAACCCAATCATACTTTGGTGGATCTCATGCACAACACAACATTCAGTCATTCACAAATGAACCTCAAGATTTTCAACTTTTGGGTTATTATTTAATGCTTAATAACAGCCTGTATTGTAAACGATGTAGCTATAATTTACCCTTTGACTGTCCACTGGTTACCCGACAGCCCTCTATTTTAAAACAACGACCTCTACTACAACCCGTTTTTATCCACCAGTATACCACCTGTACCTTTCTTATGCGTTGCTTGTATCCACTGCATCTGACTGATGTCTGGCCTGTTGTCGGAGAAGTAGTCAGGCTGGTGGTAGTGGCTGAGTGGCACCTCCATGCTGCAGAACTCACTTTTGAACACCGGGTTGGTCCCTGGGTAGGCGCATGGATAAGGATGGCTGGGAGGCCAGGCCTGCTCCATGCATGGAGGGTGGTGGTGTAGCGGCTGAGGCTCGCAGTGGCCGTAAGCAGGGCCCTCGCCACCGTACATACAGTACTCACCTCCACCCGGCACTGTGTAGCCTCCGTTAGCCAGATGGGGCAGCTCGTACATGTCTGGCATACAGTAATTCATTACTACAGTCTAGCAAGGCACGATGATAGCAATAGTTGTCTAGGTAGCGGCACCAAAAAAATCACAACATTAAGTCTTCTGAGGTAAAGCTAACCTAGTGCTAAAGAGACGCATGTAAGCTACTGTCATTAGCCCTGAGGAATTATAATTAGACGCTTATGCCGTATCAGCACAAAACTGAGCTGTCATGAAGCAAATGGCGTGAAAGGTGTCCAGAGGACATGAGGCCTTATATATGGAGGAAGGCGAGGCCTCACCCGCCCCACCTGCCCCTCGCTCTGCCAAATTGGAAGGAAGATTTATGACTACGCGTTCTTCTAATCTGACTCTGGACAAATCCTGGAAGTGCAGCAGACAGGGGTGATGCTCCCACAGATTATAGCCGTTCCTCACCAGCCATCTTTGCCGTGCTGCTCTGCTATAGAGAAACCCCAGCTACGTGCAACTCGCCGCGCCCCAGCTAGCCCGCTCTACTTTTTAATATGGCAGTATGCTGTTATAAGTGGATAAGGGAGTTTTATTATCAGTATTAATATCGGTAACTGACAAAATCTTGGTAAGTGATAGGATTAGTGTCAAAATCCCCAAAAGCCAAAGTCGCTGGATCAAGCGACCGGGCGCATCATTACCCGGAAAGGTATTGATTTCCAATATGAAGCGCTCCATGACCTCATGTGATGTTAATCTGCGCTAAACCATATTGATGTTACTTTGGATTATCCTGAAGGGCCCGAAGTGGACACTGACATGCTGCAGCATATGGTAAAACACCTTGTGCATGACTGCAGTGCAGTAACGATGCTCATTTACTTGTTCCCAGTTCGAGGCCTTCTAGGGCACGTCTGCTGTATACTGTTTTCAGACAGTCGTTTCATATAGCAAGAGCAACAGTTAGGAGCAACAGTTCTTTCATATAAACATGAAGAATAATATCATGTATGTGGTTATTTGCTGTGTTTTTATTTAAGTCATTTAATTTGATTAAATAAAAAGACTAATATGAGCATATGCAATCGCACTATACTGACTACTATTGGTATATAAGGGAAACTGGAATTAAAGAAACAATATACTGAATTGTCTTGCTTTTTTATATTAAAAAACAAATAAATTAGGGCTGTATTATATCATGATATTATTGTTACTGTGGTAAATCATGTTCAAATCACTTTTCTGAGCACATAACTAAAATTGCATATTTGTCTAGAGATGGAGTATAATTTTAAAATAAATAATGTATATTTTTAAAAATAAAGTTGCTAAAATGTGTTTTGAGTGATGCAAAAAAAGAAAATCTTAATGTAAAAGTTATTTACTACTTTAAAGTCACACTCACAAATCTATATTACAAACATGGTTGTATATGCAAACCAAAGTGGTTTTATGACATTGCTCAGAACTGTCTGAAGCACCTATATTTGTAAGAGTGTAGGATAGTGGCTGAAATGTTGAATAAAAATCCCTGTGTTTGGATTCTGATTAGTATTTGTTAATGTGGCATTACGGCTTCTTCTATTCCAACTTTATTAAACATAGTGTCTAATATATCTATATATATTAGAAATCTATAGACCTTATCTATCTATATATATGCGTGAAAATGTCCTCAAGTAGTGTTATTTAATTCTCGCCATATCAAGATACCAATACATTGAATATGTATTTTTGGTTTCTCACAAAAAAAAAATAAGCTAAAACAACACTCACACAAACCTTGTAAAACTGAGGCTGAGAGCTTCAGACATGACTAAAATATATATCCTGTATAGTGAAAATGTCCAGAATAGTGATATTTAATTCTTGCCGTATGAAGATACCAGTTTGGTATTAAAATAGTACCAAAAAATTGGTAAAGATATACCAATACTCAAACTCAAAACAGACCTTCTAAAAACTGAGGCTGAGTGATTGTAACAACGTTAAAACTCATGAAATCACTAACAACAAAACATTTAGCTTCAGACATGGCCGTAATTGTGGCCTTGGGTTCAGACAGCCAACACGTAAGACAATAAAGCGATCAGCATGTAACAGCTGTTTATAGAAGGGGCCTCTGAGGCAAATCTGCTGCTGACCAGAAGCTGATGCCAGTTTAACTTTTTGATGAGGTGATGTCCTCACACATAGGATTAATCTATTGGGGTATTTCGCAAAGCACTTTAACCGACAAACAACGTGAAACATGCGATTACAATGCCAAACAACAAGCGCTTGTATTTCTTCTTTAATGAAGTAGAAGGTTATTGGAAAATTTAAGCTGGGATATTTGAATAAGTTAGAAAACAAGAAAAATCTTTAAAAACACAACATGATACAAAATGACCTTATTTATGGGGCTAAAATTCTTGACTTGAAGCAGGTCTTCAATAAAGCAGTTAACAAGTCGGTTTCCCAAGCTGTCATAACTGTGGTAGCTAAATTTCACGCTTTGTGGATTAGGAGATGTGTTCTCGGACACTAGGTTGTCCACTCCTACTGCCCTTCTCACAAGCTTGGACATCTCATTGCTTAAGACCATTATTCTAATTCGGGGCTGACCATCCCCAGAAATTCAACATTAACAAGCCAATTAACCAGTAGCTGCAACCAGAGTCACTGTAGTCACTATCATGTAAGTTAGAAAAAAAAATAATGTTCACTTAAGTTAAACTGTCTTCATAAATTGTAGATTTTAGGATTCTGCTTACCTTATTTTCACCTCCCATCAAAACTTCAGAGGATTTCCACAGAATGTAGTCCTTCTAGTGTATTGAGTAGCCCCCATGACTACCTGAAGTTAGGTCTATTTAAAATCTTGTGCCTTATATCCAAGCCCAGAGAAGTTTGGCTCGGAACCCTTTCTTCTATTGATCACGCTCTAAAAGGACTGTAA
Organism: Salminus brasiliensis; assembly: GCF_030463535.1. NCBI lineage: Eukaryota > Metazoa > Chordata > Actinopteri > Characiformes > Bryconidae > Salminus > Salminus brasiliensis. The sequence goes on along the minus strand of NC_132880.1, from coordinate 9,687,744 downwards.
AGGTCAAGCAATTGACCCTCCTAATTCGACCAGGTAACTGAATATTTCCGCAGCCCTCAAAAGCCCACTGAAACACTGCCCTGGTAGTCCAGCTGTATGAGACCGCGGTCGATAACGGGAGCCGTGTGCTCAGTTCGGCAGCTCTTGGCGTTAATGGACCTACAAGTGAGCTTTTGCACTCATTTATTCCCTCCCTGATCGATCCCTTAAGGTCTCAGGGGTTCAAAGCTGGTCATGTACAATTTTCAGATAACAGGCCCTCGCAGCACTGGGGATAGGGCCTGGGTTGACATGGCTTCCTGAGCCAGATGTCCCCAGAGACACGGTGTTACCTGAAAAGGACATGCGGCCTGGGCCACCTTCCCCTTGAAGGCCTCAGGGTGAGCTGAGGGAAAGCAAACAAAACATGCGGCCGTCCCTGGAGGACTCCAAGCACCCCACCTAGTAATAATTACAGACAGATTAGACTTTACACGCTGCTGATAAGAGAGTTCAGTGCTGCTCCACTGAGCCACTGATATTGCTTGTTGAAGTGTCAATGACGTATCAATATGCAGGAGCCAAAACCAACCCCGCGACAGCCAAGCCTTATTGATCTTTTCAGTAGTGGCAGGAGGTCTTGATCAATAGGATGATTAAGTTTGCCAGTAATCTTGCTGGCGTCAGAAAATGGCACTGGAGAATGAACATTAGCTTAAGAACTTTTCTGTCACAACATGGACATAAACCTCATACTTATTTGGATCCCGAAAGGTTCTAATCTGCTTAAAAGTTTGAACAGATATGATGCCCTTAACAGCCCTGCTAAGACCAGTCCAGTTTCAGACTGTCAAGCTGAGTCTTGTCTACGTTTTGTGCTCAAACAAAACAACCATGTTGAGTGTTGAGGATCCCCTAGGTCTTTCAACAGCGTTCTTGGAAATGCAGCATCCCGTTTGGATGGGCTATGTGTCATTGTTAATCAGCAACACCAAATCCAAACAGCCATAGCTCAGTACTATCTGCAATGGGTAATCTCCTGTAAATGCATTTAAATAGGCAACTTGCACATATTAAATATCCTATAAGTGCACTCTTGGCCTGGTCAGTGTATTATTTCAAGGGTATTTTTGGACTCCTATCTTATTTTTCCAACCGTAAAGATACTTTTTGCAAGCTGACAACACAGTATTTTTTGTAAGACACTACAAGCAACAATGAGGTATTTATTAAGTGATACGCCGTATACCATAATTCTGTGTTTCCTGCCTTGAGATTTGATCATCACTTGATCAAAAACATGGCATTCTGGTATATAATATTTTAGAATATCCTTGATGTTCTACACCTTTGTTTTTTAAAACACAGGGCTCTACTTGTTATTCTGAATATCTCTTAGAACATCTTAACTGTAACATCCTTCCTTCCTACATGTGAAACTTGTGATGCCCCACTTATTAGGGTGTTCTCACACTACCACTTTTTTCTCGGCCCAGGTCCGCTTGCTCTGCGGGTTAGGTACATTTGGCCAAGTGGGAAAGCTGACTGCCTCGACTTATTCAGAAGGCACTCTTCTTCGCTTCAGAAGGCACTCTTCTTCGCTGCTTGAGTGTTTATATCCAAGAAAAATAAGTTTTTTTATACACTCATCTGAAACCAAATGTGAAATTCCCTCACTGACATTCCACCCTACATCAAAAAAGGTAAATGTACCAAAAAGAGCCTCTCCTTCATTTTATACTGGAACTTGCTGTTAATGAGGCTGGGATTAGGCCAGAGGTTAAGTGAATAATCAGCTCCCCTGGGAGCTCCAAAAAAGGGAGCCTTCAAGAACAAACACTTTCGTTACAATTTTGGTTTTCTTTTATTTATTTATTTCATTTATTTATTTATAATATATTATTTATATTATTTTTTATTTATATTATTAAGTAATGCTATATGTGCTATGAACAAAGGCTCATTATGTTCTTAGGAACATGAGACCATTAGCCAGTAACTGATTATCTGGTTATAATGGCACCTGACAAAGGTGGGATATGCATATTGGGCAGTGTGAAGTGAAAATTCAGGGGAAAAGTGGAAATGGTCAAGCATAGGAATCTGAGAGACCTTCAAGGGCCAAACAGTGGTGTTCTAGATGACTGGGTCAGAACCTCTCCAAAACACCAGGCAGATGTGATGTGGGGTGTTCCCAGTATGCAGTGGTTAGGCCAGTGGCAAAAATGGCCCACAATATTAGGCAAGTGGTTTTACGTTATGGCTGATTGGTATATAGCGCTTTTAACAACGGGTGTTGTCACCATTTAGCTTTACATTACAGAGCAGTGGCAAGAAAACCCTCCTTTAGAGAAAAGGGAAGAAAACTTAAAAGGAACCACGACTCTTTTGGTTGATGCCACACAGTTAAAACAACACAGTAAGTTTATAAAAAAAGATACATCTAAAGGATATACAGTAAGGAAAAATTAACAAAGAAAAAGCCGAGAACCTAATGCTACAAAGTAGTACTCACATTATACCAGAAAGATGGATGCTAGTGTTTGTGTAATTCTACTTTAAATTTCACATTAACTCTCTTGTCTACTGTCAGGGAAAGTCAAACAGAAAGATGTACTTGTTGATCAGTGTTGTAATGTAATGTAATGTAAGCCAGAGCCCTTGTGTGTTTTTTTTTTTTTTTTTTTTGAGACACCACTAAAAGAATCATTACCATCACAGAAAAAGCATGTCAGACATTCATGATCTCAGCCTGCTTTTACAAAAGGACTCGCAGCAGAGCTAAACATGTTCACAAGCTAATGGCACTGAACCAGATTTTCTGTGAGTCACCACCAGCTGGCTTAATAAGATGATTCTGGGAAGTATTAGCACTGGTAAAAAAAAAAACAAACAGCTACTTTTCTCTCTCACACAGGCGCCACACAAGACTTCTTCTGTGTATCCCATATGCCCTTTCTCAACCACACTGACGTCAACCGTAGCGCTGGGCGATGCTAAATATATTGTGGAATGTGTCAGATGATTTTTTACATTCATTTATTGAATTATGCTCTGCTGGCTTGATGAGGTCGGCACCTTGCTCTGCTGGACCTGCCACTGCTGGATATAATATATATATAATATATAAACACAGATATAAATGTCTAAATGTCTACTAAATTGCCATTTGTCAATTATTTATTTGCACATTTAGTACAGTCTCACACCAACAAATTAAAGTTAAAGGATCGGTTCCATGGATTGGCCTAATTATCTGATACCCGATCCAGCTAATTTTGTTAATATCGGGACAGATATCCGATCCTAATATCGGATCGGTGCATCTCTAAATGTAATCCATACTTTCTAATAGGGTTGGGTGGTGTAAGGATAAGGCAGTATTTAAAAATTATTACAATCTCTCCAAGAACAGTCAAATTTCTGTTCTGTGTTTATTTAGTAAATGTTCACATAAGCTCATTCACTAATGGATTTAAGAGAGATTAAAAAAAGGTGGGAAACCGTAGTAGCTACAAGTTTAACGTACCGCTTAAGTCATTCCAAATAAAAGTGAACAAACAAACCTGGATGAACCAGTCTACTAAATGTGTCTGAAAATTCACGGTTTCCATGACATATGGTCACAGATCAGGGACGGCCAGAACGTGTTCAATATCGGCTTTTACGTCACTCCTAAGACCATTCATTTGACTTTGTGCTCTCAGGTATGAGGCATTATCCTTGAAACGTGTGCCATTTGCGCCTCAGTTAGCTGGGACACGGTCTGTGCTGTTTTGCCTGCAAGCTAACTTATATAAGCCTAGATAGCTAACCAGCTCCAAACACGGCATAACCTGTCTCACTACAACCTCCTGTCTCTTCAACACCCGTCACTCGATTTCGGCCTCTCAGACACACAAGTTTTGTAAGCATTAATACTGTGTATGTAGCGCAGCAGTTGTGCTGTGTGTAATTAATGGATCTGTAGCCGAGTCCTTACAGTCTAAACGTCTCTCAGCAGCGTTTCGGTCAGCCAGACTTGAGTTCTGTGTTCTGCGGTCAGCACAATGTTATCCTGCAAGCAAGGCTGATGCTAACTAGCTTCTCTCTCCTGATTTGCAGCAGTTCAACATTTGCAGTTATTGCCAGACTGGCGGTTTAACATTTATTGAATAACTGATTTTAAATTGTGCGTAGTGTTCACTTGGTGGGTGACCCTGTAAGCAAACTGAACTTTGGATTTGGTTTTACAGTTTTTGACATGGAAGTGACGTAAAATTAGGAGCATCTGCAAGTATCTTCTCCTCAGCCCCCAGTAATTTATGACAGTATGTAATGTAAACAATGTAAATTGAATACGGTCTAACACTATTAAATCTATTTCCAATTTTCATCTAAAAGCACAAGGCAAATATTTCTAGACTTTATGCCACTTGTAGATAAACAGTTCTTTAAAGTGAAAGTGCTCTATTGTTATTCATCATACATCACTGCCTTATGAGTGATGCTTTTTGCCACATCTTGCCACATCTTTTAAAATATGGTTTTCAGCTGTTTTGCTCTGAATTGTGAGGGACACACAATGTGCTCCAAACCACATGAGTCGGTCAGGCTGTGGCTATCTTTGATGCGGGCTAAGACCTTGACAAAACAAATACCATAATGGTGTGCTGGAAGAGCAGCATTTGTCAAGTCTAATAAACGTCGGGAAGACAGACGTGTTCCTCTGTGGCAGCATGTCTTATGGGGCCCAATGTGGAGCAGATGGCAAGCCAACGCAGTCATGATCTCATATACACCACAGTAATCCTCCCTGGCACTTCCACACTGTTGCTGTCAAACAAACATTGCACACACAAAGATGCTTTAGCTAGTGTTGAAAGTTCTCTTTCAGGTAAAACAACTTACAGCAGGGCCAGAACAACAGTTGTGGTCTGATGTTTTAATCTTCTTGGAGTGTTCACCTAAATTTATTGATTTCCTGGCATAGACTCGTCTTTTAAGACCACCACCTTTGATGTGTGTTTGTGGTCAATGTCCTGTTGGAACACCCAAATGTGTCCAACTTTCAACCGTCTTGCCGTCTTCTGATTCTGAATCACTGTCTTATCAGACCATAAAATGGTCCTCCATAGGTTTTTTTCTTTTTCCACATGGTCAACTGTAAACTTTAGTCAAGTTTGAAGGTGTCAGTTCTAGAGCAGGGGCTTCTTCAGTCCAGGGTGATGACTGTAGACTATAGACAATAGCACTGGTGTTCTAGCAGCTTCCAGTTCATGGCAGGCTTGTGCCTTGTGGTTCTTGGATTGTTCCTGGCCATCTGAACCAATTTCCCCTAAGCTGACGGTGACAGTTTGGGTCTTCTTCCAGACCTTAACAAATGACTACACTTGTCAATAACTTGAATTTTCGTTTGCAACTTATGGTTGAACCAATGATCCTGGAATCTGCTGTTGTTAGAAATGGCTCCAAAAGCGATTCCTGACTAGTGTGAAGCTATGATCTTAGATCTGCACAAAGATCATTAAACTTTACCATTGCACTGTGATTGGTAAATCCACTGAGTGCTGTCACAACCCCTTGTTATTTATGCACAGGAAATCTGACTGCTGTAGTCAATCATGACCACTAACAGGTTAGGAGTTAAGAGGCCTTGGCAAGCTATAGAAATTTTAGAAACTGTCAGTCTGTCAACTGTCACTAAATATATGGGTATATATTTTTACCCTCTATGTACACCAAATTATTTTAAAGATCAGCATAATATTGCTATAACATTCATGTCAATAATGAGTGTATGTAAACTTAATACTATAAGTCTAAATATTAGTGGACACCCCATCAAATGAATGCATTCAGCTATTTAACAGCTATTTAACTATTAATGCTGCTTTAACTATTATGCTGACACAGATGTGCAAATGCACTCATACAGCTTGTCTAGTCCCTGTACAGAAGTACTGTCTTTTCTGCAAACTGTGTTCTCTGGAATGATGGTGGGGCTCCATCCAATGCTTTTTGGAGGAGTTAAGGAGTTGGTGATAAGGTGGCTGGTGATCATCCAACATCCTGACCTCACTGATGTTTTTGCCTATCTGCAATTAATTAACCCTTATAGCAATGCTCCAAAATCTAGTATAAAGCCTTTCATGATGTAAAAACATTTAAAGTTCAAGAAGGAAGCATGAATAAGCAGGTGTCCCAATAGGGTCCAAAAGGTCCAAAAGGAACTGGAACCAAACTAGGAACAAAAGTCAAGTTCGGGAAAGTGGGTGGAGTTTCCAAAAACAAGGTTGTTAAGTTCTGACTTAGTAGGATGACTACACTTATACACATGTCATTATTACTATACTTTTTCTATGCTTTAAATTAAACAAACTAAAACGGCATTTTAACATTTCAGATGTCAGATTAACACCACAATTAACAAAAAAAGAAACATTTGGAGCTCATATGTTGGGGAAAACAGTAGTTATATGCTAGCAATTCATTTCAGACTATCATTATAAATATATATATATATATATATATATATTATGTATGTATATAAGTAGTATATACACTGCTCAAAAAAATAAAGGGAACACTTAAACAACACAGTATAACTCCAAGTAAATCAATACTGATTGACAATCAATTTCACATGCTGTTGTGCAAATGGAATAGACAACAGGTGGAAATTGGCAATTAGCAAGACACACTCAATAAAGGAGTGGTTCTGCATGTGGGGACCACAGACCACTTCTCAGTACCTATGCTTTAAGGCTGGTGTTTTGATTGCTTTTAAATGTTGGTGGTGCTTTCACACTCGTGGTAGCATGAGACGGACTCTACAACGCACACAAGTGACTCAGGTAGTGCAGCTCATCCAGGATGGCACATCAATGCGAGCTGTGGCAAGAAGGTTTGCTGTGTCTGTCAGTACACCAGGAGACGTGGAGGAGGCCGTAGGAGGGCAACAACCCAGCAGCAGGACCGCTACCTCCGCCTTTGTGCAAGGAGGAACAGGAGGAGCACTGCCAGAGCCCTGCAAAATGACCTCCAGCAGGCCACAAATGTGCATGTGTCTGCACAAACGGTTAGAGACCAACTCCATGAGGATGGTATCAGGGCCCGACGTCCACAGATGGGGGTTGTGCTCACAGCCCGACACCGTGCAGGACACTTGGCATTTGCCAGAGAACACCAGGCTTGGCAAATTCGCCACTGGCGCCCTGTGCTCTTCACAGATGAAAGCAGGTTCACACTGAGCACATGTGACAGACGTGACAGAGTCTGGAGACGCCGTGGAGAGCGATCTGCTGCCTGCAACATCCTTCAGCATGGCCGGTTTGGCAGTGGGTCAGTAATGGTGTGGGGTGGCATTTCTTTGGAGGGCTGCACAGCCCTCCATGTGCTCGCCAGAGGTAGCCTGACTGCCATTAGGCATTGAAGCTATGGACTGGCCCGCCCGTTCCCCAGACCTAAATCCGATTGAGCACATCTGGGACATCATGTCTCGCTCCATCCACCAACATCACGTTGCACCACAGACTGTCCAGGAGTTGGCGGATGCTTTAGTCCAGGTCTGGGAGGAGATCCTCATCAGGAGCATGCCCAGGCGTTGTAGGGAGGTCATACAGGCACATGGAGGCCACACACAATACTGAGCCTCATTTTGACTTGTTTTAAGGACATTACATCAAAGTTGGATCAGCCTGTAGTGTGTTTTTCCACTTTAATTTTGTGTGTGACTCCAAATCCAGGCCTCCATTGGTTAATACATTTGATTTCCATTGATGATTTTTGTGTGATTTTGTTGTCAGCACAATCAAATTTGTACAGAATAAAGTATTCAAGGAGAATATTTCATTTATTCAGATCTATGTGTTATTTGAGTGTTCCCTTTATTTTTTTTGAGCAGTGTATATAAACATTTTTGAAAGATTATTTAAAGAACCACAAAAGAGGTATTCCATCATAGAAAAAAGGAAATTAACCAGGCAATAAACCATTACAGTGTTTAAATGGCTCTGAGTTTGACTGCCTTTACTAAAGAGGCCTTGATGAAACAGGGTAACAATATGTACAAGCTCCTCACCAGACAAGCAAGTTCACCTAACTGACTTAAGGCATTTAGGAACTCCATGCTGTGTTAGGTTAATCTGGAAGCATTTGATTCACACACAGCTTGAAAATCATGTCCTGTTCTAAAGTCACTACAACAGACTTTGGACAGACTCCCTTTAGTGGTTCGTTCATGTAATCTTTGAATGCCTCTTTAAATCTACAAGATCATAATAATGAGTAATGTTCCAAATGCCATAAAAACTAAGTGAGCCGCAAGAACATTTGGAATGCAACTGAGATCTAGAAGTAAATATAAAGAATAAATCTACATTTAATTTGAAACAGACTAAGTTGGCTGGATCTCCTACAGACCTAATTTTAGTCATCAAGACCACCGAGCAGCCATCTGGTTCACAGTACGACTAGATCCATCACTGACCTGGCAAATGTTACAGGAACATGTGGAAGTGTGGAACGACTTTAGATGTTTGCAAAAGTTTAGGAACCCCTGGCCAAATGATATATTTAGTTTAGAAGAAAAATGCACAACTATATTTATATCTGATTCATTAAGTCTGACTTTTTAAGAACTGAACACCAATCAGCCATAACATTAGTGCCTAATACTGAGTAAGCCCCCTTCTGACAATTTGAGGCATGGACTCCACAAGACTCCTGTTGTATCAGGCACCAAGATATTAGCAGCAGATCTTTTAAGTCTTGTAGGTTGTGAGGTGGGGGTCTTCATGGAACACATCAGCCTTAGGTGCCTATGTCCCTATCACCAGTTTATAGGTTGTCCTTGCTTTTGGCACTTTTAGTAGATACTGACCACTGCACACCAGAAAACCTCCCACATAGCCTGGTGTTTTTTCGCGAAACTCTGATGTAGTCGTCCAGCCACAACAATTCAGCCTTGTCAAAAAGGCTCAGATTCTTATGCTTGCCCATTTTTCTTCTTCCAACACACCACCTTTAACTCCCACCCCTTGCCAGATGCCACTGTAGATGAAGATAAGCAATGTTTTTCACTTCACCTGTCAGTGGTGAATGTTATGGATGAGTGATGTACTAGTCCTTAGTATAACCCATTCGGTAGCTTGAGTACACTTTCTGCAGCCATGTAGGAGTCGTTCGGTTCTTGTTTAATGATTTTTTTACCCAGTCTTCCTTCCAGAACAATTTCAGTTCTGACCAATGTTTGAGCTCTTCTGCAAGCATAGCACATTTGAGATCACCCCACAGATTCCTCATGATGTTTAAGTCAGGGGGTCTCTAAGGCTATTCCAAAAGCTTCAGCTTGTGTTTCTTAATCTTTTGAGACCCTGCGTCCTCATATGGGGACATTACATTTCTGCTTCTCTGCACCATGATACTTTGACCCTTTGGACCCCATATGAGGACATTGTTGTTGTTGTTTTTCCCAAAAATGACTTCCTGTACAAAGACCAAGTTCAGTTTTTATACTTGTTAGGTCCTGCTAATCCCAAAAAGGAGAGATTAAAAATGCACACCAAGCAAAAGTCCGGGTCTCAGGAGGTTCTTCATGGTGGATTTAGAAGTGTATCCAGTTGTAGAAGCCAGCATCCGCTTCAGTTATTTGACCATCTTCACACATTTCTTTTTCTTTGTCTACTTATTCAATGTTTCCTGTCCACTGGCTGCCACACAACCCCAAAGCATAGATCTGGGAGTTATTTTCATCAAATCGAGTTCCCCAAACATGCGTTTGCTCATTGTGGCCAAAACGTTCAGGTTTTACTTTAAAGGTCCACAGCAATTGTTTCTGAATACTGAAGAGATCACAGATATGTTTTCTTTTGATTATTTTATGCAGATCATTTCTTGCCAGCACACAAGCAGTTTTATCTGAAAGTTGTTTTGGTCTTCCAGTGCCTGTATACTGATATCTTTTTATAGGCTTCTCCTGCTTTATTGGTATCAGTTGGCTTAATTTTCAGATTGTATGCTTTGGAGTCCACATTGGTTGTTTAGTGGTAATGTAAGGACTGAAAAGTCCTGATTATGCTCTAAAACTGTCATTTTCCTAATGACAATTATTCACCTCTTGACCTGCCTAACAACTCAATTAAGGCCAAATGAGAACATTTAAATGTTTTGCACATACTATAAAGTATTCTACGTCCATCAAATATAAATAGAAATATAAAGAAACTACTTTAACATTTGCAACAGAATATTATAAAAAAAAAGTTAAAGGAGAGGTTGTGTTAACCAAACATTTGCATATAACTGTGTGTATATTGGTTCTCCCCTCACTGTTTGGGCAAGATAAAACTTCAGCAGTGTTTTGGCTTAATTATTCTTTCTCTTGAGTGTTTTTCTCTTTATCTTTATCATTCTGTGCCCCCCATGGTGTATCAAATGTCTTTGTTTTATTACTTCACACTCGTAGCTCATGCTTGTGTTTGTAAGTAGATGTTTTTTTGAGTTTTTATTTTTTAAACTGGATGTTCTGTCTTACTTTGGATGTTTTTGCAGTATTTTTGTCCTTATTTGAGATCAATACATTCATAAAAGAGCAGCCTTAAGCCTGTTGATGTAGAATGTAAATCAAATGTAAACTTAATTCAATAAAAATATATATATTGTTCATTATGTCTTCATGTAATTATGCATCAGTAATTAAATAAACATTTGTAACTTTTAGAATTTCTATAGGAGAACATAAAAATGTTCTTTATTAATTGTTCAGCATTAATGCATGTACCTTATTAAACAATTGGTTCTTCGAGGCCACATAAAAGCTGAACTGATTCTCTGCCTTGTTAAATGTTTTGTGTAAATGATTTAATATAGATAGTTCCACTATCACTATGAGTCAAATCACTGTCACTTTTTCTACACAGAACCCTTTTTGCTTAAAGTTTACTAATATGAGATTTGACTCCAAGTACCTTCTTTTGGTTGAACAGATATTTGAAACCCGCAGGTAATTATGAATTTTACTAACTCTATTAAAGCAGTAATTTACTATAATTACTAATATAGTATAATAAGTATAATTACACTATAATGTGATATACACACTAGAATGTCTGAATTCTAATCATTTTACAGCACTTTTACAGCCCTACATAAATACATTTTTGTGCATTTCTCTGTAATGCAAAGACAGATCAATTTAGTCTCTTGCATTTTGGAAATGTTTCTGCAACCATCTCGGCACATATGGACAAGAGGAAAAAAATCAAATTCAAACTTTACATTGCTGACACAAGTTTGACCAAGCTTTCACCAAGAGTACCTGCTCCATCCACACATACTCTTAACACCAGAGCTCTGACTCCATAGCGCCATGCTTAGTGTTTCCTGCATTTAATGAGGAGTCTCAATCAGCATCGCTGAGTCACTGTGTGTTTCTAGCACCCCCTACAGTTGAATTACCAACATTACTCTAAAAATCACAGAAGGTCAGTGGGTTTCTCATCCATAAAAAGCGTAATGATTTCCAGACATGTGCAGAGCTGCCCATTGAAATAAGTTATGAACAACTGCTGGCACACTGTTCAATAACACTCAGCTAGGCAAATGCTTAGTCATAAGAAACTGAAAGCACATCATCAACAACAGCTCACTTTATTTCTAATAATACATGCACCTCTTATTGCAGAGTACTAAAAGGGTCAGTCATGTGCTTATGAGAAAAGGTCAGGGATTTAATCTGTATTTGATTCCGCTCACTTTTGTGCTGATCTTTTGTGCTGTACAGCCCTTCACTCAGTCTCTCTCTCAAACAACACTATGCAAGGTCTTTCATGCATTCGTCCCTGCTGGATGATCTACACTGGCTGCTGATAGTTTGGAGAGCGACAGGATTATGCAGCCCACTGCACAGTAACACTCTCTAATTAAGGAAGTTTAGTAAGTAAAAGAGTGTGGGCATGACGTATGCATTAGAATACAATAACATTAAAGGAATTTTGCCAAAAAAGGTAATTTAATAATCTTTTATGTTGTTTGAAGCAGATGGGCTTTCCAACCTAAATATCAAACAAATATGATTAATGGAAACATGGTATTTTTTTTATTTTTGATGACATGGCTGACTTTATTATTAATCTGTGGATAAATCCCTATATATTAGAACATAGTCTTGTCATATGCCTCCACATATGACAAGACATCTCATTTACTTGGGAAGTGTTATTTGTAAAACTGTTTTAAAAATAACCTAACCATGCTATATTTTGGCCCTGTTAGCTCACACTGTGGGTTGTTTACATGCTTCGAAATAGTGCTATATTAAACTCCCTAAGAAAGGAGAGGAAGAGTGAAATAATATGAGTGAAGTCTGCTATGTAGCTGCACAACTCAGAAACTGTCTTCAGTGTAAACCTTGGGAAATATCTGTCAGAGAACAGTCAAACAGTGAAAAAAAAAGATGAAATGGCTGCTGTCACAACAACCAAAAGCACATTCTAATTCAACCTGTTTAACCACATAAAAAGCTTTATGCACATAAAAACATTAGATACCAGCATCATTTCCATATTGGTGCATCCCTACATTATATCCCACCATCATTAACTAAACCATCACACTTCACATTGTGTTGACATACTAAGAAGTATCAAATACACTTTAAGGGGTTGGGGAACATGTATAGTATCCAAAGTATGTCACATTACTAAAAACAGTAGTAGTAGCAGTAACAACAGTTGTGGTAGTAGTAGCATTAACAACAGTAGTGGTAGGAGTATCAGAAAAGCAGTACTGGTAGTATTAGCAGTGAAACAGTAGTGGTAGTAGTAGCAGTAACAACAGTACTGTAGTGGTAGAAGTATCAATAAAAAAAGGGTAGTGATACTAGTAGTAGTACCAGTAAAAACAGTGGTGGTATGAGTATCTGTATAAAAAGTAGTGATACTAGTAGCAGCAGTAAAACAAACTGGTGGTAGTAGTAACAGTAAAAACTGTAATGGTAGTAGTAGCAGTAAAAAAAACAGTAGTTGTATGAGTAGTAGCAGTAAAAACTAGTGGTAAGAGTATCAGTAAAAACAGTAGTGGTAGAAGTATCAATAAAAACGGTAGTGGTAGTAGTATCAGTAGTAAAACAGTAGTGGACAGACTAGTAGCAGTAAAAACGGTAGTGGTAGAAGTATCAGTAGTAAAACAGTAGTGGACAGACTAGTAGCAGTAAAAACGGTAGTGGTAGAAGTATCAGTAGTAAAACAGTAGTGGTAGGAGTGTCAGTAGTAAAACAGTAGTGGACAGACTAGTAGCAGTAAAAATGGTAGTGGTAGTAGTATCAGTAGTAAAACCGTAGTGGTAAGAGTATCAGGAAAAACCAGTGGTAGGAGTACCAGTAGGTAAACAGTAGTGTTAGGAGTATCAGTTAAAACAGTAGTGGAAGGAGTAATAGCAGTAAAACAGTAGTGGTAAGAGTAACAGTAAAACAGTAGTGGTAGGAGTATCAGTTAAAACAGTAGTGCAAGGAGTAATAGCAGTAAAACAGTAGTGGTAGGAGTAGCAGTAAAACAGTAGTGGTAGGAGTAGCAGTAAAACAGTAGTGGTAGGAGTAGCAGTAAAACAGTAGTGGTAGTAGTATCAGCAGTAAAACAGTAGTGGTAGTAGTATCAGTAGTAAAACAGTAGTGGTAGGAGTAGCAGTAAAACAGTAGTGGTAGTAGTATCAGTAGTAAAACAGTAGTGGTAGGAGTAGCAGTAAAACAGTAGTGGTAGTAGTATCAGTAGTAAAACAGTAGTGGTAGGAGTATCAGCAGTAAAACAGTAGTGGTAGGAGTAGCAGTAAAACAGTAGTGGTAGTAGTATCAGCAGTAAAACAGTAGTGGTAGGAGTAGCAGTAAAACAGTAGTGGTAGTAGTATCAGTAGTAAAACAGTAGTGGTAGTAGTATCAGTAGTAAAACAGTAGTGGTAGGAGTATCAGTAGTAAAACAGTAGTGGTAGGAGTATCAGTAGTAAAGAGAATGTGTATAAGCTATGTGTATATAATATATATGTGTATATAATGTGTATAAGGTCTGCATCCTGAGTGATAAAGAATTGATGAAATGGTAAAACAATAAAAACAAATTTCACTCTAGGCCAAAGTATCACTTTAGGGTCCAGGTGAATACAGGTCTGATATAAGCCACTATAAGGTCATACCAATCCTGGCTACAGCTATTTCACTGCCTTTCAGTGTCTCAGAGGGACAGATTTTAAGACTCGCTCTGGCTCTCTCTCTGCAGTGACAGTTCCCTTTTTCCCCCTTCATAAACTGTCTAGCATGATGGACACTCCAGAGGGAGAGAAGGAGAGAGGAAAGGAAAAACCCAGGGAGCATGAAAAAGGGAGCCAGAGAGAAAGTGATCCGCCCCACCCTTGAGGAGAAGAGAGGGAGTAGAGACAGAAGGAGGGAAGGAAGGAGATGACTAGAGGAGGGAGAAGAGTTACTGTACCATTCTGCATGGCCTCGTGTTTCCAGCGGGGGGCGCATTTGTCTGCTCGCTCTGCAACAAATGGGAGAGGTACAACATACTTTATTACACTGAAGTACTTTTATCAACTATGATTTTGCTCAAATGCTCCATATTAACCCATTCATTCTGAACTTGCTCGAGAGCACCCTCTGTTGTCAACAAACTTGGAAGACATTCTCAATTGACAATTCTCCTCTCTACAAGTTCATGGTTCAAACCTCCAGTGAACCTTTTTGCATCACACATGCATTAATATGTGAAGCTGATGACAGTTAAATTCATGGTAAATGTAAAAATCGATATTATAGGCTAAAAGTGTGTCTCAAAACGTGAACACTTTAAACACTTAAAACGTCTGGTTCCTATCACCACCACTGTGCACAATTCTGACTCTGTAAGTCTCTCTAGAACCTCAAAGCACTCTGAATGACTGTTTACATCTTAGCAATGCAATTATGCAGGAATTCCGAAGAATTGGTGGAATTCCCTTTTCCTACAAAATGCCCCCTAGTTTCAGCCAGTGAGGGCAAAATCTTCCAAAAAAGACTGGATACCCTGCAATTATCATATGAATAAGAGAAGAAAAGTGGCCACCAAAGTCCTGTCAACTACACTTTCCAAATGAAATATATTTATAATAGCGTTCATGTCTGTGGACCTACACGCTTGGTGTAGTGTGGTTATGTATTGGTGTGTTTACGACTGATCTGGCATAGTCTTAAGCCTGGAATTTAGCAGTTAAAACATCAAGACTAAAAGCCAAAAGCAGTTATATGCACCCAAGGAGAAATTGTGAGAAGAAGCAAGAGTAGCTGATGGAAGTGGGAGCATCAAAGCAAACTAAATGAATCCCAGCAGTTGGTGCGGTTTCGCAAAGAGACAATGGTGTCCCTATTACTTGCACAGCGTTTACTCACACCATGTGAGGAAAGCTATTTCACAACTATTGAAATGCATGCTTACTACTGTGCACATCTGCATCTCTGGACATTCACTGAGTGAATGAACATGTGTCAGCCAGCACTGTTCTGGGTGGACCCGACAGTGGGACCGTGCAGAGCTCTTCAACCCAAAGGCCCTGTGCCTGTCCACAGTTCTGATCCAGCGCATCTTGAGCCATCCTGAGCCACCCATTACATACAGGTTTTGATTTTATTATTATTATTATAATTATTATTAATTGTTCTCACTGAGCCAAGCATATACATAAACTTTTCAACCTTTTGCCACATTTCAAGCTTCAAACATGAAGATATGAAATCTTTTTGTGAAAAAACTTTTGTGAGCAATCAACAAGTGGGACACAATCGTGAAGTGGAACGAAATTTATTGGATATTTTTAACTTTTTTTAGAAATAAAAAACTGAAAAGTGGGGCGTGCAATATTATTCGGCCCCCTTGTGTTAATACTTTGTAGCGGCACCTTTTGCTGCGATTACAGCTGCAAGTTGCTTGGGGTATGTCTCTATCAGTTTTGCACATCGAGAGACTGACATTTTTGCCCATTCTTCCTTGCAAAACAGCTCGAGTTCAGTGAGGTTGGATGGAGAGCGGTACAGCAGGACTGGAACGGCAGTTTTCAGCTCTTTCCACAGATTCTCGATTGGATTCAGGTCTGGACTTTGACTTGGCTATTCTAACACCTGGATGCATTTATTTGTGAACCATTCCATTGTAGATTTTGCTTTATGTTTCGGATCATTGTGTTGTTGGAAGATACATCTCCATCCCAGTCTCAGGTCTTTTGCAGACTCCAACAGATTTTCTTCCAGAATAGTCCTGTATTTGGCTCCATCCATCTTCCCATCAATTTTAACCATCTTCCCTGTCCCTGCTGAAGAAAAGCAGGCCCAAACCATGATGCTGCCACCACCATGTTTGACAGTGGGGATGGTGTGTTCAGGGTGATGAGCTGTGTTGCTTTTACGCCAAACATAACGTTTTGGATTATGGCCAAAAAGTTCGATTTTGGTTTCATCTGACCAGAGCACCTTCTTCCACATGTTTGGTGTGTCTCCCAGGTGGCTTGTGGCAAACTTTAAACAAGACTTTTTATGAATATCTCTGAGAAATTGCTTTATTCTTGCCACTCTTCCATAAAGGCCAGATTTGTGCAGTGTACGACTGATTGTTGTCCTATGGACAGAGTCTCCCACCTCAGCTGTAGATCTCTGCAGTTCATCCAGAGTGATCATGGGCCTCTTGGCTGCATCTCTGATCAGCCTTCTCCTTGTTTGAGCTGAAAGTTTAGAGGGACGGCCGGGTCTTGGTATATTTGCAGTGGTCTGATACTCCTTCCATTTCAATATGATCGCACAGTGATATGATTGCACAGTGCTCCTTGAGATGTTTAAGGCTTGGGAAATCTTTTTGTATCCAAATCCGGCTTTAAACTTCTCCACAACAGTATCTCGGACCTGCCTGGTGTGTTCCTTGGGCTTCATGATGCTCTCTGCGCTTTAAACAGAACTCTAAGACTATAACAGAGCAGGTGCATTTATACAGAGACTTGATTACACACAGATGGATTCTATTTATCATCATCAGTCATTTAGGTCAACATTGGATCATTCAGAGATCCTCACTGAACTTCTGGAGTGAGTTTGCTGCACTGAAAGTAAAGGGGCCGAATAATATTGCACATCCCACTTTTTATTTCTAAAAAAAGTTTAAAATATCCAATAAATTTCGTTCCACTTCACGATTGTGTCCCACTTGTTGTTGATTCTTCACAAAAAATTACAATTTCATATCTTTATGTTTGAAGCCTGAAATGTGGCAAAGTTTATGGGTTTTGAATACTTTTGCAAGGCACTGTACATTTATGTGTGTGTATGTGTGTGTAACAAATTCTTAAATTCTACTACTCTTAAAAACTACTGCTGGCTGCAAACTTGACTATACTGAATGGAAAGTAGGGATGCATGATAACAGAATCATATTTATATTTACATTTACCCATATTTACTTGTATTTGTAGGCCTATAGTAATACAAATATACATATATGTTTAAGCCCATATAGCTTAGATTCATGACATTTGAAAATTTTGATTTCAAACTGGTTTAAAGTGGCCTTACCAGTCAACTAATCTGAACCCGATAGAACACCTTTGGGATGTGGTAGAATGGAAATTTGGCAGCATAGAAGTGCACCCAAAAAATTAGCTGGAATTGCATGACACAATCATGCCAACATGAATCTCAAAGAACCGCTTCCAACATCTTGTGGAATCCATGGCACAAAGAATTAAAGCTGTTCTGAGAGAGGTAAGGCCCTACTAAGTATTTGTGTAGCATTCCAAATGAAGTGCTTGGCAAGTGTATATTTGCTCATTTTGTAGAATAAAAAAATGCTAATTTATTTTTATGGGCCTGCAGAGAAAATTCTGTTTACTGATATTGGCTATTGGTGTTGGCTTAAAAGGCCTTATATCAGTGTATGCCCTATAGACATTAAATGTTAATGTACTGTAAAATGCAATTCACTATGCACAGCATATGATGTATAGCATAACATCCGTGATAACTTTAGTAAAATGCTGATTACATGGCTCAGATGTTTCGGAACCCAGAATGAAACAATGAAACATTTATGGGTCCATGAACCTCCAGTAGATATGGAGCTGATGGAGTCCTCACCTGACATACTGCTGCAGATCAGGGCCTAAACGTCATTCTCACGTCACTCATGGACTCCTCGATATCTGCCAATGACGAGAGAGAAACATTGGTTACTCTTTGTGCATCGTCACCACACAAGCACTGACACCATCCACCAACTCTGGTCAACATTTCTGTTACTGTAAATATTTAAGAGAGTAGAAGATGAACTGCCAAAAGCATAACGTTAAAGATGAAGCATTTCTTTATTATTTTTATCTTTCCTCTTCTCATCTTCAGCTTTTTACAGACGCTTTGATGTTTATTTTTCGAGAATTTGCTGGATTAATGGAGTTAATTGAATCTGCTATTTCCTTTCCTCCAGTGAAATGCTCCATCCACCCCTGTGCTTTACGGTTGGAGAGGTGTTTTTCTTTTATCTAATGCTGCATTTTGTGCTGAGGACACATGAAAAGGTTTGCTTCTAATGACTCTACATCTTCCTGAAGATGCTTTGAAGTCAGATCTGCCTTTCTAGCAATCCCACAAGCAGTTCCTGGTCTTCCATACATCACCTTGACCTCCACCATTCCAGCATTACTGCCACTACTTACTTCTATTCCAAACTGAGGAAATGGCTTTGAAAACACTTTGCTGTCGTTTTGGAACCTTCTCCTGCTTTGTGGCCATCAATGAACTTCATTTGCAGAGTGCAGTGCAGCTGCCTACATGAGACTAGGGCTTCTGAGTTTTTTTTTATTTTTTATAATGCTTTAAAATTAGCTTCACCTGGACAACTGTGAACAGTCATGTGAAGACATAGCTCTAACATATTGTTTAAGATCTAAGACCTTGGTAAAAGATATCTGAGAGCTCAAATCTCATTGACTATCCAGACATCTGTGTGGTGCTCCTTTCATTTTTTTCCACTACACAGATGTACAAAACAAACATAAAGCCTTATTAAATATAGCCATCTTGGTTAAAACATTAATCTTTAAATGTTGCATCTTTTAGAGATCAGTTCATCCTCTACTATTGTAACTATTCACAGTAACTTGAATGCATGCAAATGTGCATTTTAGCCCAGACTGCTTTCTGAATAAGCTACAATACACAATACGCATCATTTACATGTATCAGTCTAAAAAAACCCACAAAAACAGGCTGTTTAATTCTAGAGGGGTAAAATGGTGATGATTATGCCCTTTTGGTTCTATAAACCCACACAAACATTAAAAGTGTAGGACATGGGCCCCTTTAAAACCTGAATGTATTTTAGATGTTGTGGTGAGTTGATGCAAACAAATGCTACTTGTGATTCTGCCCACCTTGCACTGCTTGATACCTGGGTCCTCTCCAGTGAGGTTCACACCAGTGAAGCCTGTGCAATAGAGACAGACAGAAAAACAGACAGAAAGGAAGAGTGAGAACCATGTTCCCTCAGATGCTCCTCTTTGGCCGATAGGTTTACATAATGCATGAGGAATGGTAAAAGGCTTCACCAGGGAGAAGAAAACAAACAAACAGATCCGAGGCCCTAATTGCATCAGGCTAGCATTACTGTTGCACACAGGCCTGAAGTGTAGTGTTGCCCGACCACACAGTACTTTGCTAACAGGTGAGAGCAACCCGAAATGCAGGTTCCCGAGGTTATGTAAGCTGTAATTATTTTTAGCAGGCAACGTTGATTGAACTTCACTTTGGGGCTTTGGTGGAGTTAGCAAAGCGAGAGTCAAAAATGATCCTTTAGGAAACAAATTTACAACACTGAGAGTGACAATGTTCTTTTTGAGGGACATCATTTCACAGGCACTAAAGGGATAGTTAAAAATTAAACATACACAATTTTCCAATGACCCAAAGTGTACTTGGGTCAAAGTACAGAAAACATTCAGGCTTCAAATGTCATATAGTGTCAGAAACCATGTAAGCAAGTCCACTTGAGATTAGAGTGTCCTGAGGTTGCATCTTGAGATGGCTTGAGATTCAACCATGTAGCTCCTCTGTTGCGTTTTCTTCATTGGCTTCCAGTAGCTGCCCGGATCAGATTCAAAACAATGACGTTGGCCTACAACTGGGTGTCCCGGGAGTCGCTTGCTGCCTTCAAACGTTGATTAAAGACCCACCTCTTCCAAGTGTACTTGGGCGAAGTGTCATGTCTCCATACAAACGTTTGTATTTAGTAGAATCTTAGAGGTCTCTTTTGGATCATAGTCTTTATTATACCTTGAACCTTATAAAGAATGAAAACAGTGGGGTTTTTTTTTTATAACAGTGGTGCCCCGAGTGTCATTGATGCCAGAGGGGAATGAAGACTCAGTTGAGTGGTACACAGCAATTGACCTAAAAGAATTGACCTAAAAGAAGCTCCATGCTACCTTTATTGTTGTATGCACTGTGACTAAGTGACTGTTTCAAAGCGAGTGCACAAAGCAATTATGCATAGCGCAGTTTAAACTAGTAAGCGTTAATTATTATTTGGAATATTCTAATCTGAGAAATCACTGCATAATTTGCACACTACCCCTAACTATTTATTATTCTCTGTCTGTACTGTGTTGTGTTGCACTTGTGTTCTGTATGCACTGTGTCTATGTTGCACCATTTTCCTGTACATAGTTGAAATGACAATAAAACCCACTTGACTTGACGTCAAATTCAGTAGCAATACGTCAGAAATACGCCAGAAATACATCAGATACTGCAGGCATTTCCTTTTAAAGTTTAGCGGCTAGACATGGCTTAAGGAAAGCGTGTGGTGATTTCAGCATGCAGGTTGTATAATGCTAGCTGTCGGGGTGTAAACATCTTTTAAAAAAAAAAGAAAAAAAAAAAGGTCCAGTCCAAAATGAAAGAAGGAAAGTTTGAATGCCCTTTAAGGGGGGAGTTGGTGGTTATGATGCTATGACACAATGCTAAAAACAGTAGTGCTTGTACAGAAACAGACAAGCCCAGTGTTCTGCTCTGTTTTACGGTCCTATTTAAGCAGTTTAATAGAACCACACTGGCTTTTTTAGAGCTGCAGAATAAGAAAACTTGTAAAGCTGCTCTGCTGAAAGGACTTAAAGGGTAATGGTGTTTTGGAGAGTTTACTGCAAAAGCTATGGTCTTGTGACTCAATCTGTGAATGAGAATGGTGCCAGAATTGAACTGGCTGAGGAGAAAGCAAAGGTTGTCTGCTTGGATTTGCTCCTGTCCTATTTTTCACCGCATTTAATTCCTGAGTATTTCAATTACTGAGTCATTCAGAGTGGGTTTGGTGTGAAACGGTTCATTGTAGAGACTTACTCACTTGGATTTCTTTATAGTGGTCAGGGGTTGTAATGTGTACAAGAAAAATACAACCACTGCATATCCTAATCAAAACTAACAGTAAAGGTTTGAATGTGAGTTTTTTTTATATATATCATTGCTGTCATAGAAAGTTTGTGAATCATAATGTGAAGCTGGCAGTATGTTCCTTACATTAAATCTAACTTTCATGATGAATGGACCAATAGAAATTCTCCAGAATGTCTTGGAATACATTAGTCTTCCATTCTTTTCCATTGAAATGTAAGAAAATGTGTTACTTCTGTAAAGCTGCCTTTCTGGAGACATGAAACAAATGTTATCCATAAAACAATTTCTCCAGCTTCAAGCACTGTTTTTGTAACATCTAAAGCTCTATTCAGATGGGATTAGGTTTACATGGGAACCCAGAGTAATGTCATTTTACTACAGGGTGTCTGTAAAATGTATGACCAATTCCAGATTAAGAAATCTCAGCACAAATTAAGAGTAAGAATGGGAGTGGCCACTCGAATTACGCGCTGCTGTTACCCCTAAAAACATGATGATAATCTTAAAAAACCTATGGATAAGTTATAGAACCAAAAGTAGTTCTTCTATGGCATTGCTCAAAGAACCTTTAGTAGCACGTTTATTTTTTAAGTGTAAGCTGTAGGCTATGCTACACAATGACTTATATTGCGCCTCTGGGGAGTCATTTGGTTGGTCTTCCGACTGAATGTCCCCTGTCCAAGATTTTGCCACCTTTTCATTCTGTAAAACGAGCCATAAAAATAACCTGAGTTTATATTAATACCATGCAAATCTACATGTGGCAAAACAATTAAATACTATTCCGTCCTATCCTGTGGAAAAGTATGGAGGCGCCTAGAGGAGGCACAAGTTTGATCACGCATGGCTCAGATATCTCGGGTCGTGTAAGTCTGTGGCAAACCTCAGTCAAATACTAAGACGAGCCTAAGGACTCTTTAGGCAAAGGGCTCTTTAGGAGATTTAGGCAAGTAATTGTGTAGTGTAGCCTATAGCTTACATATGTGTGATGAACATGTAGCTGCTGATTTTCAGGTGGCAACCGTGTGTTAAATTGAGTAGACACTACCATCTCAATTATTAAAGCCAAATTTTCTTATCCTGTGCAAATTGGTCATAAAAGTTACAGACTGTCCTGTAGTAATAATATTACTTCACTTCCTTTTGTGAAAGGAATCTCATTCAAACAGGACTTTCATAAGTTTCCAGAAGCATTTTACGCCGGAGCACTCAATTGTTTTGCTTCTTAGCCATTACATTATGCAGGAATTTTAAAAAAGGTAGTGAAGTTCTTCTTTCAGCTGGATTTATTTGCCTTCAGTAATCTGCCGTTAGAGTCTTGTGTGCAACAAACCGTGTCGCCAGACATTCCTGAGACATTCTTTAAATGCAAATCATTCTAGCACTTAAATAATGGAATAAAAACATAAGCGTCTTTCAGTAATGATTTTGCACTAATGGTTGCACTGCCTCTACTGCTTCTCTCAGATTTCGTTTAGCAGACCCCAATCAAGGTAATACGGATAACGGAATAACGGGACAAACAGTGACGTGTCCACTAATGTCATTAATGCAAACGTCTTTGGCTTGACAGTAAACCCATGCAGACAGTTCTGGCCCAGTTCTTGCGTGCTCTCGTCCTAAATTACAACTTCAAATGATAGGTTGGAGGAACGCGTGCCTTCAGACTGGGTGTAGGCTGCTGTGCTTATTTCTGCTGCCACTGCCACAGTGCTTCTTATAGAGCCTGTCCTCGCTGCCAGCCCAGCCACAGAGAGCGTAGTCATGGGAACACAGCACTTTTACCGTTTACTGTATTACCAAATACAGTGTGTTGGGCATAAAGACTGTGCGGTCTGACAATTAATGATCATGACATTTTTTACACTTTTGGGTCCTTTTGAGTGCTTTGTGTCATTTCTATTGATTGAAATAGTTACACAGAGAAGGGAAGCACAAAATGACTAAATAAACAAACAGATAAATAAATAAATACATATTAGTGGACAGCAAAGGTAAAACAATTTGAACTGGCCATCACAGCTCTGTGGATCATGAGACACATAAAGCATGAAGAAAAGCGTCTAAAGGACTAAGAGGGCAAGAGAGAGTAAAAAAGGGAGGGCAAGAATGTAAGGAGGAAGTGGCAAGAAGAGAAAAAAAGAAAAAGCTGATGACTGAATTAATGACAGAGAAAGGCTGGAGAGAAAAAGAGGGAGAGAGTAAAAGGAGGAGGGAGAAAAGAGGCAGAGATGGAGACACCCTGAACTCAACTGACCTGAGTGAATGGGGAGGTGAGAGAGAGAGATAGGGAGTTGATGAGAAGCAAGAGAGAAAGAGAAGAATAAAAGTCATGGAGAGGGACAGAAAGTGGAGACAATGAGGAAGAAAACAAAAAAGAGAAAAAAAAAGAGAGAGGAGAGAGACACACACACACACACAGGTAGCCATGTGAGCATTTTACATACAAACCCCATAACCCCATAGCAAACACGTGCTGTACCGTCTCGGACCTCCCATAAAACGGACATCCATCAACAACAAGGGGGTTCAGGATTAGCAACATGCTTGTTCGTGGCCAAGGCCACATGGATTATCCTCCGCTGCAGTTCCCCAGTTCTTTAGGGGAAAGGGAGAGAGAGAGAGGAAGGGAGGTAGAGATGGAGGGAGGACTGTGTTAGCTGTTTCTCAGTCTGAGGGTGAGAGTGGTGGTGGCAGTGGGGGTTGTTGTTGGACGCTGGCCGGCTGATCTATGGCTCGCTGCTGTTATAGGGCACATTTTTGGCAGTGAGGGAAGGTCCAGTTTGCCTGCTGGCCAGTGAGAGCAGCCACAAGAACACACACACACACAAACACGTGTACAAGGACAAGCCAAAGTAAGAAATACTCTACACACCCAGACGCTTAGAGACACCTGCTCAGGAACAGCCTCTTCTCTTCTAGGGATGCTTTACAGTAGATGCTGGAATATTGCTGTGACGGTCTGATTGCATTGAGCCATGAGAGCATTAGGAAGGTCAGGTACTGGTATCTCACTTTATCTAATTAAACTGCACCGCAACAGCCCTGTCTGGAATGAACTGTGCAGCTGGTATCATAACAAAAAGCAGCATGATTTCAGAGGCAGAGGCACCTCACTATCTTAATCTGGCCCTGCAAACTACAGTACCCTCACTGAACTCTCCTTTCCTAAATGCCTTAAATGCCTCTTGCTAATACTAAACTAAAAGAATGCAGAACACCTTTGTCACCACTGTCAAACACACACACACACACACACACACACACACACACACACATACTAATACTGTGGCTTGTTTTAAAGAGGTCCAAACGAGCAAATGTGCAACCCAACCAGCAGGTGCAGAAGGAAGATCTGAGCCAGCAGAGCTACTCAAAGAAAAACACTTTTTACAGAGAGCTTTCTTACTTTCACTCCCTCTCTCCTCTCGCTCTCTTTTTCCCCTCCTTTTAGTCTCTCTTGCTCTACTTTAATCAGTAAAGCTAAATGAGGACCTGATGGGTTTTCTGTTTACAGCAAAAAAAAAAGCGAGAGATGGAGATGGAGAGTGGGTGAAATGACGGTGCAAATACGATACGAAAGAATCAGTTCATTTTTTAAACGACAATGCAGGCTGTTATCAGAAAATGGCTTTATATCAGATATTTTAGCAGAGATGGTTCCTCTGAAGTGCCACATTTGCTTCTTTCTACTCACTCTCCACTGTCCCAAAGGCTCCAGGAGAGCACATGCAAGATATGTCTAAAAGTGCCTAGACGCCACTTCTAATTAGGGAATAGAGCTACTTTAAGGTGCACCTAATAATGACGCAAGCCTTCATTTGTGGATGCAGCTTTCCACAGCTATGATCTCTATAGGAAATCACTGTAAGTAGACCGGGCGCTGGAAAAATTCTTGTCATTTTTGAGCAGAAGTGAGCAACAGCCTCTTGCATGCCGCTCCATATGTTGATTGTCTGCAGTTCATTGAGGAGCGTTTTTCTACAAGCTGTAAAATCTTCAGCTATCTTTGTAGCCCGATTGGCCAAGTGCAACGTCATCAGCATGAGCCTGAAGTTACTACCACCTTAAACATGCAAGGTGACTAATTATTTGTCCAGGATCAGAAAATAGCTGGTTTATTTTAATACATACTGAAACTCTTACCTACATTCAAGGATAAACTTAAATATTTGATGGCCAATGCAAGAGGATATGCCTGACTGCTCTATAAAAATAAGATAAGATAATCCTTTATTAGTCCCACAGTGGGGAAATTCTGAAAATCACGGTGAGACTGAAAAATAGCTGAAGTAGGATCACTATCAACCGTATGTTTCTTCATCAGCTCAGTTGTGCAGGCATGAAGGATGTGAACTGGAAGTCCTTTATAGAGTGTGTCGAGTTCATGTGGGAGCAGTTATTAAACATGACCTCTTACAACCTTCAGCAATGAGGCACTGTCACTCTTTATCACAGTCTGCTGACCTGCATTCTACACACTCATTTATCAGCCTTGGCCATTCAGTGTGTTGCTGTGTGTGGTGTACACAGCTGCAGATGACCTCTTTTAAGGAAAACTGTGTCCCACGTTAACACACTCAACACGTAGATATTAAACATTGCCAGTGCAGACGGACACACACACACACACACACACACACATATATATACATGCACGCCCACACACTAGGGCTGCATATTGTTTGTTCATGACTGTTGCGATATTGGCCTTCGCAATACTGATAGCGCAGACGGAGGCAATATGTAAACAAGGCCAAACAGCTCCAGATGAGTGTCTCTGTGGGTGCTGAGATGAGTCGAGGTATTCACATAATCCAACAAAATAAGCAGGCCAGCCCTATTTCATATCACATTCCTGACTCATCGCTGTGTTTTTAATATACTGCTATAATCTCAATGCTAGTATTTGTTCCGTATTATATGGCCCTGCAGTTTACACACAAAGAGCCGGAGGTGGGTGGTATGCCTGACGAATAGGGCAATGGAATCAGGTATTGGCAATGATTGACAACTGACTAACACATACAAGCGTTCATTGATTGTTTCTTCTGAAATCAACAAGAATTGATCCTGCTTTTGTTGGAGTAGCTGTCTCTACTGTCCAGGATAGGCTTTCTACCAGATTTCGGAGGAGCACTGCTGTGAGAATTTGATTTGCGTTGCATTCAACAACAAGAGTGTTAGTGAAGTCAGGCTGTTTGACGATCACCACCCCAACTCATCCTGAACTTCCCAACTCATCCCAAAAGTATTGGATGGAGCACCAACCATCATTCCAGAGAACACAGTTCATTCCACTGCTCCACAGCTCAGTGCTGAGGGACTTTATACCCTTCTAGCCCACATCTGGCTTTAGGCATAGTGCCAATGGGTCCATGTTTATCTGCTACAGAGAGTCCTATTCTATTGGCAATACCTTTATACAAGGACTGGACTGGTGTGTGTGTGTGCATTTGCACATCTGTATTATCTCAAACATCATCTGACATGTTGGTGGTGTGTGTCCTGTGCTGGTTTGAGTGGATCTCTGTCCTGCAGTTTTAATGCAACATCAAAGATTCACTACATTGACTTTTAACATTACAGTTGTCGACTGTAATGTTAACTTTTCTGTGATTAAGTGTTTGCCCCAGACCTACATGTATTGACTGACCAGCTCCCCTAGTTGTTTTGCGAACGGCCTGAAGCCACAAACATTGGCTTTTCCTATCCTTTGCCCTTTGGGGGACTTATATTTTATTTTATACTATATATTTTATTGTTAGACATGCAAAAAGCGATGCAGCAGCTTTTAGGGATGGTGCCACTAGTATTTCTGATTCGGCGCCGGCACTCACCCAAATGGGGGCTTTTTTTGTTTGTTTGTTTTTTTATACCAAAAACAAAACAAAAACAAACAGAACATAATGCAGAACAGAACCACTTGAATGAATAATCCAAACAGCAGGCTTGTTTATGAACATTTTTCTCAGGGCTCTCAGTAGGCGTTTTCAGGTTATGCTCCTGTTAGCGATATGGAATGCTACAGCTGTCCCCCCATCCCACTCCTGACGTTTCTCAACTGCCTCAGGCGACCTCCTTTCTGCTTTTTGAAGCTTTTGAAGGTCTTCAACTCCCATCTTCTGAAGTCAAAAAGTTTGAAAGTATTACAGAAGATGCACTAGAAGCTGCTAACTTGCAGAACTGACACTTGACAGTGGTGACACACAAAAAGTGTTGGAGGCTCTCTACAGCTAAAACCATGCTTTTACTGGATCTGTAGGGCGGTTTACTTTATTCTCTCAGTGGACACCGAACCATTAGCAAACAAAACAAAACAAAAAAAAAAACATTTGCAATTGTCAGACTGATGGTTTTACATTATTAGAATGATTTATAAGTGAACTGCACAGTGTTCACTTATATTTTCACCCTGTAAGCAAACTAAAGGTTAAATTGGATCATTTTCACAACCGTTAATATACCGCAGCATTATTTTGAGATGGTATAATGGTATGAAAAAAGTCGATACTACCCATCTCTATACACATACACACACACACACACTCCCCCAAAGACACACTCTAAAGTGCAGAGCAATTTCACTGCAGAATGACGATGCAAAAACAACCCAAGGCTCTCTCTACTGGATGAGACATCTGCGGGGTGGGAAGCTCTTTATTGAGTTTTCCTCCTAAGAGCACTTAGCACTCATTAGAGGAGTCATGGAAGACCCAGAGCTAGTTACCAACACACATAAACACACACACTGCAAGGGATGACACAAAAGACTAAATGATGTAGCTTCTTGTATTATCCTAGCATTGGTAAAATACCAAAAAAGGACACACAGACAAACACATTATACATACACTAGAATGAATGAGCTGTAAATAAAAAGGGGGCGTGGCCAACAAACATTGGATCAGGTAAAAAACTAAAATCTGTATATGACATACTTTTTTTCTGTGCATATATAACATACCTCAATGCAGTAAATGATAGAGTATATAATTTTTAAAAATATTTATTAGATATATACCATCTATCTTGTTAGATTCAGTATATGATTCAGTATATCATAAACTTTTAATTCATTATATGGTTCAGTATTCATAAACTTTTGATTCAGTATATGATTCATTACATGGTGTACATTGATTCATTATCAGATATATGTCAGATATATCTTGCTAGATTCAGTATATGATTCAGTAAAATTCTTTGAATATAAATCAGTTTATCAAAAGCTTTTGTTTCAATATATGTTTCAGTATATCATATACACTGACTAACTATTTAATATATCATACATCTTGTCATATATCATATATCTTGCTAGATTCAGTACATGATTTAGTACATAATGAACTTTGCAAGATTCAGTACATGATTTAGTATATCTGGTAATCTGGTAGTTCATTCAGTATATATTATACCATGATTCATTATATGATTCATTAGATCATGTACCTTGATTCATTATCAGATGTATATAAATAAGTTGATAAAGTATTTTAGTACATGACAGGCTGAAGGATTTAGTTTGTTGCGAAAAAGGACATGCCAAGTCACTGGGATAAGTAATTAGTTGTCAAGCTTATAGTAATTATGGCTTCAGAAATTACACAGCAGCATTGAAACAGGGAACGCTTGCCGTGTGAACTCTTGAGTGAGTTCAAGGATGCAGTATAAAATTCAATCTTATCTGCTGGGTCAGAACTGTAGTACTTCACTGGTGAATGTTACTTCACTACAAAGCCCTTTCCCAAAGTAAACTAGTCAGAAAGTACTTAATCATTAGTAGGAGAATTAAGCTTTTCAGGTCTGGAGCTTTCTCTTTAGTTTTCTATATGACCCTCAGCAGACAGGGCAGACTTATACATTTTAAAATGCTTTAAATGTAAAAAGCTTTAAAATGTTCAGGAATAATAAACCTAAGGGCTAAACGATATGGACATAAAATGTGATGTTCAATAAAGCTACCGCAGTACCGCTATTATAACTGAAGTATTGTGTCTCTGACTTAATATGCAGCCTGTAATCTAACTTACCTCTCATTTAAGCAAACATACCATACAACATTTATACAAATACAAATAACTACCCCTGAGCTACATCACAACAACAGTATATATGTTCACTACCTGTTACAAAACAGTTAGCTATAGATAATGACTAGCTAGGTTATCTGACACTAATGCACCCGTTCTGTCTCTCAGTATTAAAGAAGCATGGATTTCAGTTCCATGTCTACTGTTCATCAGCACGTACAGTGCAAGACAGGCAAGTAAGGACACCCTTGGTCTAAATTCCTTTTAGTGTGAATAGTTAAGTGAGCAGAAGGTGAACTGATCACCAAAAAGCATAAACATGTTAAACAAGTTAAACATGAAACATTTTAAACATCAACATAAACATGATTAATGTGTTAGTGTATTTGAAATGTTCAATTTCAAGAGATTCGATCTCTCAGATAACTTTTACCTAGGTCTCAGACCTTAATTAGCATGTAAAGGCTATGGGCTGTTGTTAGGAACGATCAGGCGATGCAAAATACTCTGACTCCTCGGGCCTTGTCCCAACAATCACCAGCCATGGGCTGTTCTTCTAAACTGCTGCTAGCATGGAGACAAGGCTATTGAATGCAGGCTACTCCATGCAACTGTAACAAACCCCAATCAGCACCAGAGCTATGGTTGAGTTAGCTTGGGATACACACTACAGTACACACAACAGTAACCCCCTGAAAGGCTTTCAGGCACATTCTCTATCGCACACACACACAGGTCTACTGGCAATATTTCAGCCTGATTAGTCAGCAAGAGGCTGCTGCGGCTGAAGAAATAAATAAATATGGACCTGGACTTGGTTCCAGTTGGGTTTAGCCTCACGAGGCTTGGCAAAGCTGCGACATGGTGCAGTGCTGTCAGTCTCACCGCTCAAACACAGAACGCCACTGAGGTAACGTGGGACGGATTAAAATCCGAGATTTGGAATTCAAATCGGAGACTTGTATTCATTTATTACACAGAGAGAGAGAGAAAGAGAGAGAAAGAGGCGAAGGAGAAAATAATCAAAGTCAAAACTGCTCCCCTTCCCTGTTCTTATTCCTGTCAACCACTGGGACACATGAGCGCGTGCTTGCCCTCAGGCTTTGGCTTGCTGTTCATAGCCCTCGTGGTTCGTGGTTCTTGTAGTCACATCTTCAGCCCTCAAAAACAGAAATGCTTTAATGCTGGATTTTCTTGGAACTGCCGGAGGGATAAATATTGAATTATATCCATAAAAACTGAATTACCAAAAAAAAAGAAAGAAAAAAAAGCGCCAAATCTCAGACAAAGCGACGAGTGGTGAGTCCGCTGGCGGAGGATGTCACTAGACAGCTGCAAGTGAAATGTTTCCTAACCAGAGAATATTCTATACAGGCAGAGAACAGACTTCTGAGCAACCTGAATTTTTCAGCAGGCACAAAGAAGATGCATTATTGACGACGCATAATTGAAATGTCAGAGTCTAATGGAACTTCACAGACTACGCAGCTGTTTCAGTCCCAACTCAGTGGAGAAATAACCTGCATTCTGAGCTAATCTAGAGATTAAGTGAGTTTTTTGAAGGTGTTATTTGATGGTGACACAAGCAGGTTTAACTTTTAAGATGCAGGAGCCTGGGTGTGAACCTGATCAGGTTATTTTGCCCCCAATCCGATCCCAATCTCTTTATGTTTATGAGTATCAGCACATACCGATCTAATCCGATCTTTGTGTAAATAACACAGTCACACAGTTTAGATTAGATGAGATGCTAATTAATACTTAAAATAATACTAATACTTCATTTTCTATAACACAACATTCTGGACTGATTGATTTAGTTTTCTTAAAATTACAAAAAAATAAATGTGCTATAATGTGGGTTTCTATAATGTGTGTGTGTGTGTGTGTTAGCATTAGCTAGCTTTATAAAGTTTCAGATATTATGGTCTGCTTTCATGTTCCACTGTAAAATAGCTTCACAAAGCAGACTCTAAACTCTTTTATTTACCTTCTGAGAACTTCCGCATTGCTGCCGGCTTGGCAATAATGTCCATTAATGGTACCTTGAGGACATCAGGTGACTCAAAACAGAATCAAAATAGCGGATACCCGATACATTGAACAATGCCTGGTTCAGGACATCCCTACTGGAGAATAAATTAGTTCTAATAAACTAATACTTTACTTAATGATTTACAGTAGTGATAGGGCTTCTGAGTGCAATTAAGTGACAGTGGACAAACAGACAAATGGATACTTTCCACTAAAACCTTTTTCTTTTTTAACATATTTAAACATATGTGTGTGTGCATTTACACATCAGTGTCAGCAATGGGTGTAACTTAAAGTAGCTAAATGCAGTCATTAGGTCAGGGCTGTCCACAAACATTTGGACATATATGGATGTCTTCTGGATACGAGCATCTGCTACATGCTGTAAATGTAATGTAATAAGAGTTTCGCCTAGACCAGGGGTGGGAAACGGAGGCCGGAGTCCAGCACGGTTTGCGGATTTCTCTGACCTACGAGACCTGGGAATTAACAAGTGGGTTAAGTCAGGAGTGGTTGAGCAGAATGAACCCAAAACTGTGCAGAAATCTGTCCCAGTAGACTAAGCTTAAATGCCTGTTAAAAAAAACATATATGTATATGTATATATAATATGTTTTTCTAACCAATCCTTTGTGCATGGACAATATTTAATATTTAATATTTTGGTTAGTTTTCATGTTTGAACTGTTGACTTCATCAAACCAGTAAATTTTCACTGGTCGTTTTCATCTTAGTACCATTTCAGTAACTCTGACTGGGTGAAAAAGGCCTGCTGTCCAGATGTGAGAGCTTACTAGGTTGCGCTTCCCAATCCTTAGAAGAACAGATTATAAAAAAGCATGGGGAATCATATTGGGTTTGCTTGGATGACTCTGCTGTTAGGTCACCTGTACATCCAAATATAGTTATTTGAGTTCCTTAAATGTGTTTTTGCGAGTATGGACCACGTCTGTGGAGCTGGATGAGCTGGGGGTGGGGGGCAACTTGTGAGACTTCCAGACTGGGCTGGAGTTTTGGGCTGCTAGAGGTGGATGCGTGGAGCGGGGCCCCCTGTGCTGAGGAGAGCAGAAAAGCAGAATGGAGATGACGGGGTGGTGATGGGTGCCACGGTGTTTGACACAAAGGTGAAATGAGAGATTCCACTTAACAATTCCACTGCTGATAGTTGTGTAAGGAAACATAATAAAAGGCCATTATAAAAAGCAAGTGTAGAGATGAGAAAATGGATTGGTTATGTATCAATAACGGATGATTTTCGGCCAAAATAACCCACAAGACCCCAAAAAAACCCCATAATTATTTAAGACTTAGTAGAGGCTTTTTGTGCGTTTTAAGCCGCACAAGGCATACTTTTCCCACCATTATGATAGCAAAGACACAATGACACGGCCTAAATCAAGCTGCACGGTGCATGGTTCACGCTTTGCCAAAAAATCGCACATTAACACATTAACCCTTAAAAGGTACACACCGAATAAGCAGGTCTACACCCCCCTCCAAGCAGCATCTTCATCTGAGGTCATTAAAGGAAAAGTGTTTTGACTTCTGCTAGTGCCACTCATGAAAAACTGTGGTAAACTCAGAAAGAAGCGGTGCTTATCTACACCCCCCAGCATGTCTGCTGCCAACTGAGACAATGATTTACGAAATATGCTCTTTAGAGGATGGCAGAAGTCCAAGATATTAGTCGAGGCTGAGGAGTGCACCGTAGGTGTGACCACTGAAGCTTTAACACCTCAGAATAAACAGTCTGACATAAATCTTCATCCCCCACAACTTCCTCTCACACTGTTCAAACCACACAGTGTTTTTACTGAAACCATGCAGCGCTATACACTCTCAAGGAAGAAGATAAGCTGGTACAGGCGTGTGTGTTCAGACTCACACTGCTTACACTGCTTTACATTCTGTGTGTCAAACTTGGCAGATCAATATACATTTGCTTATGACAGCCATACAGACCTCCAGCCCCAAGCTCCTTCAGTTCTTTAAACTCCTGTTCGTAAAGTCAGAGGTTCATAACATATAGCCAGGAGTCTGTAGGCCAATATAAACACTGATAATATAAACATGAAAAATCTACTAAACCTCCAGCTTAGTGATCTACATCAAATAATTTAGTGAGTGAATGCGGAAGTTGATTAAAATAATCTGTCTCAAAGTTCTAGCAAATCTGGTACAAAAAAACCTTAACAAACCAGAATAAACAACATTTTACAAGAATAAGAAGAACTGAAAAAAGACTGATCTAGATAAAAGTACATAGTACTAGATTAAATTTGATAAAAGTTACATAGCACTAGATAAACGAAACTAGATAAAAGCTACACAGTACTAGATTTAGAAAGTAGTTCAAAGCTACACTGTACTAGATTTAAAAAGTAGTTCACAGCTACAAAGTACTAGATTTAAAAAGTAGTTCAAAGCTACACTGTACTAGATTTAGAAAGTAGTTCAAAGCTACACTGTACTAGATTTAGAAAGTAGTTCAAAGCTACACTGTATTAGATTTAGAAAGTAGTTCAAAGCTACACTGTACTAGATTTAGAAAGTAGTTCAAAGCTACACAGTACTAGATTTAAAAAGTAGTTCAAAGCTACACTGTATTAGATTTAGAAAGTAGTTCAAAGCTACACTGTACTAGATTTAGAAAGTAGTTCAAAGCTACACTGTACTAGATTTAGAAAGTAGTTCAAAGCTACACTGTACTAGATTTAGAAAGTAGTTCAAAGCTACACAGTACTAGATTTAAAAAGTAGTTCAAAGCTACACTGTATTAGATTTA
Source organism: Salminus brasiliensis (assembly GCF_030463535.1). Taxonomy (NCBI): domain Eukaryota; kingdom Metazoa; phylum Chordata; class Actinopteri; order Characiformes; family Bryconidae; genus Salminus; species Salminus brasiliensis. The sequence goes on along the minus strand of NC_132880.1, from coordinate 9,653,486 downwards.
GAAAGTAGTTCAAAGCTACACTGTACTAGATTTAGAAAGTAGTTCAAAGCTACACTGTACTAGATTTAAAAAGTAGTTCAAAGCTACACTGTATTAGATTTAGAAAGTAGTTCAAAGCTACACTGTACTAGATTTAGAAAGTAGTTCAAAGCTACACTGTATTAGATTCAGAAAGTAGTTCAAAGATACACTGTACTAGATTTAGAAAGTAGTTCAAAGCTACACTGTACTAGATTTAAAAAGTAGTTCAAAGCTACACTGTATTAGATTCAGAAAGTAGTTCAAAGATACACTGTACTAGATTTAGAAAGTAGTTCAAAGCTACACTGTACTAGATTTAGAAAGTAGTTCAAAGCTACACTGTACTAGATTTAGAAAGTAGTTCAAAGCTACACTGTATTAGATTCAGAAAGTAGTTCAAAGATACACTGTACTAGATTTAGAAAGTAGTTCAAAGCTACACTGTACTAGATTTAAAAAGTAGTTCACAGCTACAAAGTACTAGATTTAAAAAGTAGTTCAAAGCTACACTGTACTAGATTTAGAAAGTAGTTCAAAGCTACACTGTACTAGATTTAGAAAGTAGTTCAAAGCTACACTGTATTAGATTTAGAAAGTAGTTCAAAGCTACACTGTACTAGATTTAGAAAGTAGTTCAAAGCTACACAGTACTAGATTTAAAAAGTAGTTCAAAGCTACACTGTATTAGATTTAGAAAGTAGTTCAAAGCTACAATGTACTAGATTTAGAAAGTAGTTCAAAGCTACACTGTACTAGATTTAAAAAGTAGTTCAAAGCTACACTGTATTAGATTTAGAAAGTAGTTCAAAGCTACACTGTACTAGATTTAGAAAGTAGTTCAAAGCTACACTGTATTAGATTCAGAAAGTAGTTCAAAGATACACTGTACTAGATTTAGAAAGTAGTTCAAAGCTACACTGTACTAGATTTAAAAAAACATTTATTAAAGAAGAAAAAAAGATCTCATGCTCCCATCAAAAACATATGATGCTGCATATTAGCATTTGAACAGTTCCGACTGTAGTCATGAAATACATTTGTGGGGGTCCATGCAATTTTGTTCTCACACAAAAAAGGGGTCTCCTGAGAACTTCTGTTTTAAATAATCAAACTGAAGCAACTGAAGACATGGTCAGACCAGACGAAACATTAGATTAAAACAATGTGGGGGATTGGACTAAGATGAAGCATTTAATATTGAGCAGATCAAGCGCATACCAAGAAATCGAGCAAAGCTGTGTTTCTAATGGCTCAGCTATAAAGCCAGCACTCATATGTGTAAAAAAATGTGCAGCTTGTCATTCAATGAGACGTTCTGCCAATAATCTGGCAATTGCACTGGTCTGCTGTCAACCAACTCACTGGCAGACACTTTACGTTAGCCCACAATGGACTTACACTATATGTCCAAATGTTTATGGACACCCCTTCTAATGAATGTATTCACCTACTTAAGGCTACACCCACTGCTGACACAGATGCGCATATGCACACACACAGCGTGTCTAGTCCCTGTAGATAAGTATTGCCATAAGAATAGGTTTGGAGAAGATAAACGTGAAGCTATTGGCGCCATACCTAATGCCAGCCAGAGGTATAAATCTCGCCCGCATTGAACTGTGGAGCAGTGGATCGAACAGTGTTCTCTGGAATGATGGGTGATGTCCATCCAATACTTTTAGGATGAGTTTGAGGGAGTTGGGGATGACCTCACTAATGCGCTTGTTGCTGGATGCAATCAAATCATAACAGCAATGCTTCAGAATCTAGCAGAAAGCCTTCCCTGGACAGTAGTGACTGTTACTCCAACATAAGCAAGATAAACTCATTTTAATGCCCTTGATTTCAGAAGAAACAATGAATGGCCCGGTGTCCCAATTCTTTATCCATACAGTGCATGTTTGCTTATGTTAAGCTTTATGTTGGAATCAGTCTCCCGCTCAAATCAGTCTCCACCCACAAACTCGCAAACCAGGTCCACAGATGGCTTGAGATGATTTAAGAAGCACTATACACAATCTACAGGGTTAAAGCTCTTCTCGTATGAATTATGGATTATGGAGTTTGACCTTGCCATAAATACACTTTACTTGCACACTCAGCCCAAGTCCAGAGCCTTAAGTATAGAAAGGGACTTCCAGTAGTTCTACAGTCGAAGGCACATTTTAGCAGTGGACTGCTTCAAGTGGTGAGAGGAGAGGTTAGGTTGTGTACACCGCAACCTCTCCTGCATTATTCAGCATCCAGCACTTCACCTTAGAGACAATGCAGGGCAAGCTAAAAGCTAAAGTTAAACCACTACAGGCCAGCAAGCATCGATAATGATCCCTCTGCTTCTATTATTCATCAGCTAGACACAGGTACGTCATGCATTATTGACTGATATGATCAGAGAAGGCTGGGAGACAAGTGAGGGCTCTTTCCTTTCCTCTGGGTCAGTAAAGGATCTGTAGCTATGATGGCTAGGAGGGTCAGAGAGTTCTTGGGAGCTAGTCTTGGCAATATCATTGAACATAAGAGACAGGTCAATTAATCATCATGTTCGTACTGTTATTGCGTTGTGGGTTTCCATGACAGACATATCATTAAGGGCTTGATGGCAGAACGGATAACGTGGAGTATGGAAATGTAGCACTTAAAATGAGGCTTGGCTAGGCTCAAATCAGGCTCTCCCGCATCGAGAACAACTAACTGAACCATTCAGCTAAACAGCCAATTATAACACACATATGCACAGCTCGAAATCTGTAAAAATGCTCTTAAAAGCTTTTCAGGAAGTGCTGATGCAGTTGCAGCCTGAGTGGGGACACCTGCCGCTCATTTTCTCCTTCTCATGGACTATAATATACACACATATTCCGTCACTCTCTGAGCACCACAGCACCACCTGGGTGGTGTCCTTCTGCCAATAGTTGTTTTTCTGTTTTCTCTCTCTTTTGTCTGAAGTTTCCAGGCTTCACATAAGCACTAGCACAAGCTTACCAAGCAATGTATTTAGTTTGTGTCACTGTTAGCCATAGTTACAGGTCGATAGCAGCGAGAACTAGTTTTTGTTTAGCTCTAGCTTTAGCCTGATATTCTGTCATTGTCCTGTATTTATTTATAGAATCATCAGTGCTTCTCTGCCATCCATTCAGGACTGTCAGATACAAGAACAGTTTTTACCCTCAGTCCATCACCTTCATCAACAGCTGATCACCATCATCAGCTACAGGCCACAGATATTACTGATAAACTATTCTGACACTTATCCTACAGTTACTGCACCATTAATAATTTTACACACGTTTACACTGCTGTGTTTACACAATATTTCATCTGTATAGTGTTGCTTACTGCTATTCTGTGAATAACACTAAATCACACTGTATACAAATGCCCTCATATAGTCTATGTATACTGTGCATACTATTGTCTGTATATTGTGTATTGTCAGTAAATTATGTGTAGATTAGCTGTATATTGTTGATACTAGATAGACACTAACAGCCGGAAACACATTCTGTGTGTGTGTGAACATACTTGGCCAATAAATCTCTGATTCTGATTTAGTTCCTTAAGTAGTGCTTTTCTCTTTTTGTTCTCATTTACTTTTCCAGTTATTATGTAGAAGTGTTATCAGTGAACCCTGCACTAGCATTGGATACCCCTGTCAGTCTCATACACCCAGTCCACTAACAAAAGCTATAGTTCTAGCCAAAGTTAGTGATGCAACACTAGCCACTTTTGAGATCAGGTCAGATTTCTTCTTGCACATCAAGTTGGAGGTACACTTTTATTTCATTCATAATGTACTGCTTATTACATATTATGTACTGAATCATACTATATCTTAAGTGCATACTGTGCAGCCCTACTTCGTTCCCCCCAGAACTAATTGTGTGAGAGTGAATTACAAGTGGTGCTAGACCACATTTATTTACATTTACATTAATGGCATTTAGCTGACATTCTTATCCAGAGCGACTTACAAAGTTACTCATATTACAAAGGTGGGCCACTGTAGTGTTAGGAGTCTTGCCCAAGGACTCTTATTAGTGTAGCGCAGCACAGTCACCTAGACCGGGAATTGAACCCCAGTCTCCCACATGGTGTGGCAGCTGACTGGCCTGTAGTGGTGTTATCTGTTGCGCCACACCAACACACGTCCTGTCCACCTGTCCAAAAACTGAAGCTGAAAGAATTCTGCATGGAGGAGTGGGAAGATTTCTTGTAGTCGATGTCAGAGACTTTTAGATGGCTGTAGAGTTTAGTTTAGCCAAAAGGGAAACGCCATTAAGGCATAGTGTGTCCTAATGTTCTCCTTGAGAAAGCTGCATTTCTATTATGCATACGCTATATGGACAAAAGGGCTGGGACACACCTTTTAATCATTGAATTGAGTTGTTTCATTCAGATCGGATTCGGATTGACACAGGTGTATGAAATCAAGAACATCGCCATGCCGTCTGCCTTTACACACATTAGTCAAAGAATAGGTGGTTCTGAAGAGTGTGGTACTGAAGTAGGATGCCACTGCTGTCAGTTTGTCTGAGATATTTCACCATCTACTGTGAGGGGTATTATTAAAAAGTGGAAGGGTTTAGGAATCATAAAAAACTGCTGAGTCGCATAGTGCTTAAAAAAAAAAGAGTTCCAAACCTAATGTCGGTGCTGCAAAGCGGGATTAACTCCATATTAATGCCTATGGATTTAGAATGGGAGGACATAAAAGCTCCTGTGGGTGTAAAGTGTAGATGTCCCAATACTTTTGTTTTAAAGACATTTCTATCTTTATTTTGTTACATTCGGAAGAAACAAGAAATGAGCAGGCGCCCAATACTTTTGCCCATATAGCGTATAACCTCCATCTCTCAACATCATTTCTATATGTTTAAATAAGCCATAATGAGATGTCCTATCTTCATGATTCACGATTGTACACATTGGAACACTGCTGTGAGTATTTGACTGCATTCAGCCACTAGCATTTCACATTTTGCATTTTAGCTCTTCCTAAGGGTACTGGATGGAGTTTCACCATTCCAGAGCCCAGTGCTAGGGGTCTTTATAACCTAATTGCTTTGGGACACGGTGACATTATGTGTAACTAAAGAGCAGCTAAATTCACTATTTTAGAAGGAATATCTAGATTCTTTGAGAAATAGTATTACCTGTCAGTCAAGACTGTTGACAGTGCAGTCATTGTACTGCCATACCACCAAGCTAACATGCTTATTTATTTGTATGTGCTGTTTGTGAGCTGGCATTTTGGGCTTAATCCTGAATATGCAAAAACATACACCTTGGTTTTATTCCACTTCTAGTTTGAAGTAATAAAGATATCACTACATGAGTCGGTATGAAAGGTTCCCGCATGGAGGGGGCTCCAAATGCAGAAACAGAACAAGCACCTTAGGCTAGGCGAAAAAAGAAATTTAGCCATGTGGAGAGGCAGAGAAAATCACACACACACACACACACACACACACACACACACACACACACACACACACACACTCACACACAGACTTTGCTCTCATTCTCTTGAGTGCTGCACTCTGCCCGCTGGCTCACTCAAGAGAGCTGTCCTCATGTGACCAATTAGAGCAGGGTAGAGAGTGACTGGGTTACAGGTGAGAGCTCAATACATATTACAGAAGGGAGTGGACAGGCAGCCGACGTAAGGGGGTGCAAGAGGGAGAGAGAAAAAGAGTGGGAGAGAGACACAGATGTAGAGCCACTGTGGAGATCAATGCCATTAATTTCCAATAGTGTCCTGCCATGCCCTGTCAGTGGTGGTGTGTAGAAATGTGCTACATGTACTCTCTTAGATTTGCTTAAGTCATTTTTGGAATAAATTGTAAATGTAATTTTTAAACTCTTACTCAAATGTATTTATAAGGACTTGATCTTAACCCCTTAAATCTCAATAATGAATGATTCAGTTATTAATCCTAAAGCAGAAGCTATCACATAGTCATTTTGCTTAGCTTTAGATTTTGTGGAGTCCCACACGGTTCTATTTCAGGGCCTATTGAATTGATGTAAATTATTAAGATAAAGTGAAATGTGTGGCTTACATACAGATTTGAGGGCCTAACTCACATTCCGTGCACTGATCATTCATCCAGATTGGTGCCTTTGTTGCCTTTGTCACACCCCCACACCGATCATTTTCTCACATTGCTACAAAAGGTTCCATAAGAGGTGTGTGTGAAACTGTAATGGTTTAAAAAAGTTGATGCAAAAGTAAGTAAGTAAGTAAGGTCTCTTTTCCAAAAAATGCAACCAAAAAGGGTTCTCTTACAATATCTGTCAAAGAACTCTTTGTAGCACCTTCAGCATTGGCATCAAGGGTGAATTTGTGGAGCTGTGAAAGTGGAACACTGCATAACAGGATGAGTGCAACGACTAATGTGGCGGGTGATTCTGCTGCGATAGTTCACCTCAGGTCTCGAACACATGAAAACAATCCATTTTTACCATGTCTTACTTTTAACAGTAGATTCCAGCACTGGTTCTTCTACGACACTCAAGTGTTGCTTGTTAATTATACTATTAGTCATGCATTGTAAGTTCTCTGGTGTGAGCTTGTTTATTTCTGTCCTGTGGGCTCTTGTAGCTGCGCACAGGCAGGAATACATCAGCGTTTTTATGCTGCTGCTTGCGATGGGTTTCTTAGTTGGACTGTTATTGCTCGGTGGTCAGCATATTGTTAGGATTAAGTTGCTGCCTTTGAATTTCATACAAAACTAATGGGCATGTGTGGGGCTCTGTATCTCACAGCTAGTCTCTTCAGCAGATACTTTTTTACTCTTACTTATGTAACTTTTTGATGACTACTTGTACTTGGTTAGTTACTATTTTATAGTATCTGAGTATCTCAGTAGACCTTCGGGCTACTCTACTCACGTCTGTCTGTCAGCTATGGCATCTGTCTTGTAACCCCTGGATATAACACACAAATGCTTTCAGATAACCTGGTTTAAATGCTGATGACCTGATGACCACCTGATTTATTTGTTTGCAATCTTTCTACAAATTTACAATGGTCGACTGGAGTACCGTAGGTCTGTCTTAGCTAAGCTAGCAAGGAAGGTAGCTAGCAAGCTAACTCAGTGATAGTACACCGGCTAGCGGCCTCATCTAACTTCACAACCTTGGTGGTAACACACTGACTACTGGGCTCGTCCAACATTGCTACCTCAATGGTAGCACACCAGCTACCAGCCTTGTCCAACATTGCAACCGGCACACCGGCTACTGGCCTCGTCCAACATTGCTACAGAGGTCGTAGCACACAAACTAGTGACCTCGTCCAACATCGCTACCTTGTGATAGCACACCAGCTACCAGTCTCATACAAATAATGTTACCTAGAATAGCATTTTCAATTATGAACAATTCCAAATAATCCCACGGTGCCAGCAACAACTTTTTAGATCTTCGTGGCCATTAAACCCTTGCTGCTTAGCAAACCAGTTGAAACCAGTTGTGATTCTCTACCACAAATGATTATAAACAGGACAAGACAATCCTGAGCTACTTCTGTGACACAGCAAATGTAAGCCAGTGTTACCCACCAGTCCAGCAGGACTAGGACAACATCCTCATCCCTTTCAATGTTTGGATGTCTCTCCACTTTCCAGACACCTCACCTCAATGTGTCCTCACCCTCGCCTGATCCAAGAACTTAGTGTTCCCCTTTTTGGTTGGTCTTTTTCTTTTTGGCTGTTTCTCTGCCATCACTCCTCGACAGTGCATGTAGTTCCACACAAAGCTAGCTAAGTGGCAGATTGTGATAATACACAACACAATTTCTCGTCAGGAAAGACTGGCTAACATATCTACTGTCATTAAAAACTGTGATCTGTGCCAGTGTATGCCCTCCTGAGGGATCACCTGCTTTGCTCTCTTTTGCTTCTTTTCTCTTGAACTGATTCGCTCGGCTAAACAGTCAATCAAAGACCTCTCTCTCTTCACTGACTGCTGAGGCCGTCTCAACACGCTCAATCAGCCTAAACAGTGCTGAAAAGGACCGACAGGGCCAACAGACCCAGCGATGGACTGACAACGTCCAAATGCAGACAGTCTGCTTGACGTATCGGGGCCTGAACGTGGCACAGATCATTTTCCTGATCTGATCTTGCCCAGTCGGCCACTTTTAAGCTATGTTTTAATGTGCTTCAAGATCAGATACCCGATATCTGATACATGGCCAACTGGCTGTGAAAGAAAGAGTCGGATTGGAATGTGTTAACGTCACACTTGCACATTGGTGGACGTGCACATCACTGTTGTCGGCATTCGCTTTACCTTGGTGTTAAAATGTGGCCAGGCAGGCTCCTTCACAGCAGAAGTCTGCACACTTTTGACAGATATGGGTCATGTGAATATGAACCGTCAAGGCTGACAGATCAAATCTGTAATGAACGTAGCCTTTGACTCCAAAGGCTGCAGAAGATGAATAGAACAAAGGTTCACGACAGTGCAACACAGAATGATTCAGCATCATAACAGTGATATGAAACCAGAGGCTGAACCTTGAACGTCCCCCCAATCCATATGTAGTGCACTAGGTCATGAAATTTGGCTTCTTCATCCAGCTAGGCATCATTATCACATCTATTGCTCGTCAGACACAGGTTGCACGACTGTCTAGGGAATACTGTGTACTGTCTAGGGAATAGGGAGTTTAAGATTCAGCCATACAAAACACTATAAACCTTTAATTTTAGATAAGCAAGTGCTCCACTCATTCTGAGTGTGTATTATTTTGCATATGTCAAAGCCCAAACTTTTTCTACATCCACTGTCACCTTAAGTGAGGCTGTCAGTGCTGCTTTTTCATTTTCTTTGCGCTCCAAAAGAGCCCCTCTGGGCTACACCAATCACAAGTCATACCGCTGACCAGGCTTTCAACCTATACTCATTCAGGTGGCAGGATCAAAGTTAGGTTATTTAATATGGGCCCATTGGCATGGCAACAAGGCGCAGAGAACAAGGGGCGGCAGATGGTGTTTTCATTAAAAGAATGCATCTGACAAAGGAATAAACTGGCTGACTTCGTTTGCACGCCCTCGCCACACTTATCACGTTACACCGTTTACCGACGCCACCTGGGACAAACACGCACAAACAAGAAGATGAAGTGAAGTTGCCCCATGTCCTGACCCCTCCGGAAAAGGACACTGAGGGACGGACGGGGCTTTTTATGAACTTAATATACAAATGATAACCGGCATTTCGCCCTAATCGGGTTGCCGGTTTGAAATTTTGTTAGATTGATTGAAACGATAGCTTGCGCAGAAGACGGACGCTGACCTCCTGTCAACCTTTAATGCAATCTCAGTGATTAGAGGAGGCAGACAGCATGCACTTCTGACTGATTAAAAAACATAACAAAAAAAGAGACAAAGCTTCTGTGCTAAAGGGGGAACCGGCCTCAACCCAAAACAAACTTTCCATCTCTCCCGAGCACCAAAAGGTTTAAAATCACCACATATTAAGAGAGAGCAGTTATCACTTGTAATGTTGTATAATGTCTCAAATTCAATGCTTCTTCAAAGCTAGAAAAAGGCAACCAATTCAATTCAGCACAACATGCAATTCTTTAAATCTGCAATCAGCTTCTGCATAAAGCTAGACTGGATATGCTTGACTTGCCCTGACAGCAAGGAAGGGTTTCCTTCTTGCACCCCCCTCCTATAAAATCAAACTTGCTTGGCCCCTTTCAGATGGTGGATGTTGTCTTTGGCTGTACTTTGACATCAACTGTAGCAGGAACTACCTGTAGGTGCATCCATGATGACATTTTAGGATTGTTGTTGTGGAGACTTAGCAAAACAGACATTAGCATTTATGTTTGTTTGAAGCAGTTTAACAGCAACTCTTTCAGTAGCAAGTCCTAGCACAGGGCTGCAGCTGCTGTTTTCCGCTCATATTCACAGTTAATGAAGTATCTAGAAATTCCAGAAGGCCCAGAGTGACGTGTGGCACTGAAATGCACAGACTATTTTTTGTTAATATGCAATGTTTTATTATTATTATTATTATTACTACATAAACTGAGTTTATTCTGAAACTATTCTTCTTTTTCTTAACACCACTACATACTTGCTGAGCTCCATTTAAAGCTACAGTAAAAAAAACCAAAAAAAAACCAACAACCTATAGTGGCGGCTGCAGTAGAGTCTATGTTATGCTGTAGAGTCTGACTCTGTTATGAAAGAGGTTTCTAACAGTTTACATAGACCCAATGTGTTTAACGACTGGAACGAAACAAAAAGATGGTTTCACACTGAGCAAACTATCGCCAGCCTACCACAGCAGCACTAGCGTGATGCACAATGGAAATTCTAGGGTACCTGAGGAGAAAACACAGTCATGTTTTGTAACCATTAGCAGGGATGCTTTTTTAAAATCTGTTGTCCTTTTAGGTGCAAATACACTTATCACATACATGTCTGCTTGCTACCCTAGAATTACCACTGAATAGGAGAACAAGAGAAAATCTGTAGGCTAGAATTTGGGCTTCTATGTTGATTGACAGTGCCAGTGTGTGTGTTAGGCATGATGGGAAATGCACCCTATCTAATTATTTTTTATTTCTCATGTTATTTTTTGCACATTTCCTTGTGAAGGGAATGCCATAGATAACATATACATATATAAGAAGTATAAACTGAAATTTCACTGGATTTTATGCTAGGTTTACAGTTTAAACCTACAGTTTTGCACTTTAATATATAATACCATTTTTTGTTTACATTTTAAGATAAGATAAGATAAGATAAGATTTTGTTTTAAGCTGCATTATATGATTGAGATGGGAGAGCTCATTTAGCTGTGTCTACCTAGATACTACAGAAAACAAATTCCTTATTCTTTTCTCTTGTGCATTTTCCCACAATTCCTCATGAAATATTCTCTGTGTAGCTCCCCAGGTAGAGTCCTGTGCACATATTTTGGCTCCACACTCAAATAGTCTAGTTTGTAGATTTTATGAAAGTGGAAAAATAGCTGCCATTCTCTACAGAGAACACACTTCTGCATATCTACGTTTGTTTCCTATACTTGATTTGTTCACTTAGAAAATCAACAAAACAGAAAAGCAGAAGAATCTCAGAAATACTCTGACAAGGTCCACAAATGTGATGATCTCTAAAACATCATGCAGGTCTTGTGGGGTGTTCTCACTAGCATGTAGAACCTACCAAAAGTGCGCCAAGGAAGGAATCATGGTAAGGGAAGGACTCAAGGGGAGGGTTCATGAGTGCCTGAGGCTCACTGATGTATGTGGGGAGTGAGGGCTAGCCTGTCTGGTCCGATCTCACAGTAGAGCTACTGTAGCAAAAACTGCTGAAAACGTTAATGCTAATAAGTTTTGTAGAGTTGATGCCTCGAAAGGATAGAGCTGTTTGGTGGCACAACGAGGGATGTACACAATATAAGGCAGGTAGTTTTGTCAAGGTAGGTATGTTATGGCTAATCTGTGCATATTGGAGAATTTTTAAAAACTGGTAAGATCTTCACCTTACCATTGTGACGCAAATGACACTGAATATCAATACTTGAACAATTTATATTTTATGAAAGTTAAAAATTCCAGTATCATGGAAACCCTAATGTTTTGCATTTCTAGCAAAGCTTTTAACAGACAGAGCTGCGAAGTAGGTGGGTCATTTTCCTACGAGCCACCACTTGCCACATAGTTTACAAAGCTCAGTGTGCTCCTCAAACTCATTCTGTTACTGACTGTGGTCTGCTGCCTCAGCTGTTCTTCCTTCCGATCTCAGCACATGAGGCAAGTACAAGAGACACTGAAACTCAAGAAAAAGAACTGCAATGGTATCATAGCAAACCGCAGTCTAATCTGATGTCGGATTTTCTTTTCGCTGGCAGTGTTTGTTTGAATACCGTTGGAGCGACACATGGCACGACCTGCCTCTGGGCGATGACTCAGGCAGAATTATTCCGGCAGACTGGACCTGCTTCTGTTAGCAGGCTGACTGAGCTGAAAGTCTACTTGACAGTATAGGTTACGTCTCAGCCCAGATTTGGAGCCTTTAATCTATTAAACATTCACATCAGTATGGACCAGTAAGGACCAACTGTTCTTAGACTGGTGCTAGTTCTTCAGTGATGAGCCAACAGTGGTGAATGCTGAACGTTTGTGTGCATTCTCAGCGGAGACGAATGACTTACACATAGTGGACAATGAGACATAATCATTCTATACTGAGTCACACAGAAATGAGCAAATGTATGAAGCCAAGCTGTTCTTACCAGACAAAGCTGGGAACCTTCAGTCCTGCCAGGGTTGAGGAGCATGGATCCCTGAATGCATGAAAATCTGCAGTGGAGACAAAAAAAAGAGTTCATGAGGTAGCCCTTCTGTGTCTTTTTACTGGATCATTTGGCTACATTTCCCAAGAACAGAAGTCCAAAGCTGGTTCTGAACAATATAATATGCTGTACTGTATGTGTTGATATTCCAATAGATGTAATCTATCCTAGGCTTTCACAACCGGCTCTCCAAGATATTCTGACAATGTGGGTACTGCAATCTGACCAATGATCAGTGGCAGGAATACAGCCATATGCCATGCTGTACGAAGGCATTCTGTAGCCCGGGGCTAACTAGACTACCCCAAATACCACATAAGTAGACAAAATGTATCATTGATGTAGATCAGAATAAATAACCTAAATTAGTCAACACAACTGCTGTAATGAAACAATACAGTAAAGCTAGCTGCAATTGTTTTGAGCAAAAAATTAAAATTCTTTACAAAAATATGTAAGTAAGTTTTCTGTGGGCTTTTCTGTGGTTGGGTTTTGCTAATGACACCAGGGGCCTGTCTCACAAAGCAGAATTTCTTGCTTAGCCAGCTAAGAGTAGCTACTTTCTGCAATGCTCCCAGTGGCCTAACTGAAATCAACTAAATATGTACCTATATATAAATAGTAGGGCTGCACAATTCATTATTTTAGCATTGTCATGGCAATAATGCACATGCATTATTGTCACATTGCAAGGCGCACAAAAAGAAATTTCATCCTTAGTGGATACACTATGTTTTTTTCCCCCCTGGAGTGAATGTACAAGCTTAAGGGCATAATTTGGCATAGTTAGGCATAAGTTGCATAATTTGTATTGGTAAATGCTTACTAATACAGGGCATAGTTTGGCATAAATTATAAGGGCATAATTTATATGGGTAAATGCTTATTATTTTTATAGAGTTCATATTCATATAGAGTAACAATACAACACAAAACATGTATATGAATATATTAGAGGTGAGCAATATGGTAAAATACAGACATTTAAAGACATTTTCACAATACACAATATTAATCGTGATATTTTGACATGAAGAAAACATCAATTCTTAAAAACTATTCAAATTACTAAAAACTATTCAAACTATTCAAATGCGAATACTTCTATTTACATCTATATACATCTATTTCTATTCACAATCTGCTGCACTATCCAATTAAACGGACTCATATTGCCCACCCCTAATGTTTATATATATTCTTGTTGTTTAGTTGTGAATGACTATAAATAAATACATAAGGAAACATTTCATTTGATATAAAAATCAAAACACTTGATTTGTTAGGCAGTGTTCTTTACATATCAAGTAAATGCAGTGAGCTATGAAGTAATAGTGGACAGCAAATTAAGCAGCAGAAAGAGTTGATGTATATACAATCTTTTTTGCAACCTGCACTAAAGCTGTGTACATTCTATTTGCTAACGCTACAAAAAACTGCTAGTAGCTCCGCTTACCAACAGCAGACTCTTAAAGTTTAGAGTTTAAAGAGACATGTAAACAAGTTTAAGACAGAAATGAAGGCTCGGTGGTCACTGTTAATGCATAAAGTTATTTTCTATTAGACCATTCTACAGGGGTGTAACACTAAACCGAAAAGCAGACTCTGTGAAACAATAACAAGGACCCTTTCGGAGAGCGACTACCAAGTGGAAGTGGAGCTCTTTGGTTCAACAGGTATATCTAGTGTATGTGGGAGCTAAACAAAACATTATGGCTATCAGTTCTGACCAATTTCACAGCTGTTTCTAAACACAAATGAAGCCTAGACCATTGCATAGAACATTTCAATCCACCTGAATTTATCCTCCAACTTCGAACGGTGCTCATGTGGTGCTGTCTGGTGGAGAACTCCTTTTCAGGAAAACAAAAACACCCCAAAACACATTCGAAAGCAGAATTATGATGTACAAGGATGCAGCAGGGAGACAATCGCTGGGCAACTGTGGACAATCCACCCTACTCCACTTCTCCCCCTCGGCTGCATCAGTATCTGTTAACCTCGGCCATGCTTCACATGGAACAATCCTCACTTCTCCCAACACAGGAAGAGGCTGAGGTCCCTCAAGGATCTCTCCCAGCTCATTAGGCTCTTATCCAAGCACGGAGGGGAGTTAAGCCGGTGGCTCTACTTGGCACAGTCAAGCGGGCATGAAGGCTTCTGTTGCTTGAGAAGAGAACTGAGGGCGTAACTTGACTCTATACCCAGCAGCACTTCTGCTGTCATGGCTGTAAACTGAGTGGGTAAATGACGCCACACCTACACGAAGGCACGTTGTAGTGCAAAGGCCTTGAACGTAAAATCACTGGTAGGAACTGTGGTATCTGTCATTAGACAAGAGCTGCTCACTCTGTAGTGAAAGTCAAGGCTCTGATGTTCTTGAGAGCATAGTTGAGGTTACAGGACATGCTGGCTGCATTAGTGGTGTTGATTATATTTGAGTGAGTATGAGTTTGTCTAACAAAAATAATAAATAACTCTGCCAGCCTCCATCTACTGTTGGCCACACACACATTTTGGACAATCTCTTCATTATTCTAAATCTAAAATCCTGTGCTTCTTAACAAATTCACACTCTAAGGCTTACTGCACACTAAGGTGTATTATTCAGTAACTACAGGGACTTTTTTTCTTGCAGATACCAGCTTGGAAAACCAGGGTTAGAATGCAGAATGCCATGCTACGGCACCCCAGTAACAGGGTTAAGGATGATCTTATCTTTGTGTTTGTATAAATATTACAGCCATACAGTTTAGATAAGATGTGCTGCTGATTAATACTGTAGTATTTATTTATTTTTAATAGCAGTTTCTATAATGAGACATTCTGGACTGATTGATTTAGTTTAGTAGAGACGGTTTATAGTGTTTAATATCTTATAATCCAGTCTGACTCTCCTCCCTCACCAATCAGTGTGTGTGTGTGTATTAGCATTAGCGTTAGCCTCCACTCAGTTATGAATGCACTCTTCAGTGCTGGTTTAAAAACAAAGAAAGGCGAGCGGTTCTCCCGCTGGTAAAACAGAGCTTTTCAGTGATAGTTTTATAAAAGTTCAGATATTATGGTCTGTTTTTATGTTCCACTGTAAAATGGTTCTACCCTGCATACTCTCAACTCTTTTATTTACCATCTGAGAATGTCCACACTGCTGCCAGTTAATCAGTTAATGGTGCTGTGAGGACACCAGTATACAATATGCCTGGATCAGCCATGATCTGATCGGGACATTCCTACTGGCAAGCTCAACAAAAAACTTTGTCAAAAGTGGTGGTTTAGTTACTTCAGCAGTAGTAACCTACAGTTTAAGAAGGGCTTTAAGCATAATTCCGAGGCTCCAGTGGTGTTCAGGCCTCATTGGGTCTGGAACAGTTGTTTACAACAGAGCACAACAGTCACATTCAATTTTTCCACTGAGAGAAACTACTTAAACCTGGAGCTTCTAATGTGGCCATGTCACATTTTTTCAGATTTATGCAATAGCTTAACATATGAGAGTGCCACACCACAAGATATTGTTCTGAGGTCATAGACACAAGGCTGAAGCCCTCACCAACTATTAGCACATGGTGTTATTTGCTATAGTTCATTTCAGTAGGCTTGTTACTTGCAATTTTACACTTGGACATGACTTTTTAACAGGCTGGTGTGCATAGCTAGATTACAGGCATGAAGGCAGACTGAGACGATATCAGCAGATACTAGTCTGCACTGAATCCCTCTTGGCTAATCTGACTGCAAGGTCGGAACTAACTGTGGTATAATACAACCTGCATTCATATGACTTTTGTTTTAAAAGTAGCTCTCATGCACCATGTGTTTTGAATGAGTGCACAGGCCAGAGACTGTCAGAGTGTGTGTAATTTCACTGGTAAAGCCGATACAAAATGTGGACAAGATAAAGGATTGTGAAAGCGCGTCTATTCCAGGAGATAAAAAAAAACACACACAGGCAGAACAAATAAGCAGCTGAAGAACGTGGGAGTGATGAAATGTAAGCAGCAGGGAAAGTGAGAGAGAGAGTGAGTGAGCATGGGAAAAGAAAAACAACTATTTGTTTACTTGACATAAGCTTCATCAAGACTCCTAATTGTTTACAATCAGCCTTAATCACCAGATCTTCTCTGTTCTTTTATTGAGCTTGCAGATGACAAAGAGACAGACTTCACAATACACTCATGACTGTGCTACTGTGGGTACAAATTAAGACAATGAGGGAGTTTATTTCTGTAATTATTATCAGTCTACTTTTAGATGCCCTCAAGATCTTAAAACATTGATAATAATAGCGGCTGGTCCAAACTAGTTAATTAGAAAAAATATTCAATGGTTCTATTTGAACAATTTAATGGTCCTTTGCTTGGTTATGTGGTTATTTTCTGTCATGGAGCATTTCTTGTAAACTATTCCTTCAGGAACGTTTGAAGGATCTTTAATGTAAAACTGTGGAGGAACCTCTTAATGCGCTTTGAGGAATCTTCAAGAAGAAAAAGGTTCCTTGAAGATTCCTCAAAACACCTTAAGAACCTCCACAGTGTTAAATTGAAGAACCTCTTAATGTTCCTCAAGGAACTTTTCAACAGCATATATATATATATATATATATATATATATATATATATATATATATATATATATATATATATATATATATATAAACAATTGAAAATAGCTCTATGTAGCACTAAAATGGTTTTACTACTGTTATAGTCACTGTTTGTCAGACATGTCCACTAAGAGGTTAGGTTTATTACATTAGAAATAGCCATGCATTCAAATTATGGGGGCTGCAACTGTAGGGCTTGTCCGACTGAGTCTGGATGAGATTGGATTATTTATACGGTATTTGGAGGTTAAAAGACAAAAAGAAGTAGAAAATAAACAGAAAAAAGATCATACGTGCTGCAAGAATATGGTAAAATACTAATAAAAAAAACAGATCATAAGCTACTATTGCTTACTTCTATCATTAAATATCAACTGCTATTAAGAAAAACATAATACAACAGTTATAAGGTAATAGCAGTGACACAAAGTAAAGTAAGTTTTGTCACACACTATTAATAATGTTAATATTTGGAAAATGTTCAGTTAATTTCATCATAAATTCATGCCAGGCATCCACATCACATCACCTCAGATAAAAACAAACCGCATTGCTTTCAATGCTGAAGCTATGCAGTAGAAATCACCAGTGTAGGTGCATTCTAAATTACAGGGTGACAAGAAAAGGTCTCGGAGCAAGATCTGTAATAAGAGACTGGTATATCATGGAAGCACGAAAGGTCTGACAAATCATCTTAACCATGTAGGTACAGTGGTCATTTACTGAGAAATGCTCAGGCTACATGCCTTTACGCTACACTAGGCCTATTGGTTTTGGACAGAAATCTGTACTCTTCCAATGAGTATTCAAAGCTTGTGGAATTCCGATCCGACCAGGCCCAAGAAACAACATGAAGAATATGGTCTAAACTGCTGCTGCAACAAAGAGACTGTGACACCTACAAATTAGAATAGAAGTAATCCGGCAGTGTGGCTTTCACCTAGGTCTCATTTCATGTCACAACAGTACTCAGCTTGGGCCACGCAAGTCTCTGAGGTGCTTCAGTAATTGCTTTGAACTGAGGTGCTGCCTGGTTGAATGGGGGCCCGTGGGTGTCTCCCCACCGCTTTCCCAGCCTTTCTCCTCTCCTCTCCAACAGTTGCCATGGTGATTGAGTTATATCTGGAAGGCTGAACACAATATTTGGCAGCGCTTTTCTCATGAACTCATTAGT
This sequence comes from Salminus brasiliensis, assembly GCF_030463535.1. Classification (NCBI taxonomy): domain Eukaryota; kingdom Metazoa; phylum Chordata; class Actinopteri; order Characiformes; family Bryconidae; genus Salminus; species Salminus brasiliensis. The sequence continues at coordinate 9,635,358 of NC_132880.1, read as the reverse complement.
ACTTTGAGCTGCTGAAGCTAGAGCATAAAGAAAGGAGTGTGTAATGTTGCTTTCAGACATTAGATGTGAAGACAGTGACCAAGGAAGCTTACAGTCTCCGTTCACCATGTATTTGACTGGGCTCTTAATACACAAGGCGTATGACCTCTAATCGATCACTTAGCTAAAGGCCAAGGACCTTTCTCATGAACTCATTAGCACTCAGAGTTAGTGCAGCTAGAGCATTAAGAAAGGAGTGTGCTGTGTCACATTCCTTAAGAAGTTGTGTTGCTAACAGTCTTGCAACGCCTTTAACTAAAGCTTTATCACACATGTCTTTATCACGCATCGTCTTTTTCACACATGCTCTCAAACTGGCCATCTAGCTAAAGGCTAAGGACACACCATTCCTGAGTGGATTAGTATAGCAGTTTTATCAGGCAAATGCATCTGCTTTAACGGTTTCTCTTGGCCTGTGGCTGGGAGGAAGCACACATGCTCCAAGTCGTGCTGCAAGGCGCTTTTTTCAAGTTCTGGGAAGCAGGAGAGTTTCCAAGAATTTGGCTGGAGCCGAGACAGCCGGCATGTGCAGGCAACCGAGTCTCCAAGGGAAACGACAGTAAAACCCGAACGTGACTGGAGTGACTTTGAGAAACCTCACCCTAACCTCTGCGCCTCATACTGTACCAAAATGCCACACGGACTTGGCACTGGCACAAGGCTGGACCATGATTCAATTCTGAAATACTGCTGAAGTAGTGCAGAGAACTCACAGGCTTCAGCTCAGGAGCCCTGGACGCTCTTCCCATTAGCACCAGGCTAATGTGTATGTTGGCTTCGGAGAGAAAAATCACACGCAGTAAAAGTAGAAAATCAGCTGAATACTTCATCAGAGAGAGAGAGAGAGAGAGAGAGAGGGAGAAATGTTATGACCACCCTTATAAAAATCAAGGACAGTAAAAGAGGAAAACACTAGTTGTGCACTACATTCTGGGAAATTTCCACAGTCCTGACCTAGACTCGAAAATATGGAGACTGTATGGTTGGGTACCATTCACATTTGAACAGATACCAGTACCGCTACCCAACTGTGCTATTTTTTTTAGTGCTTTACGCTCTGTAATGACAAACGTGTCATTTCAGTTATAAAGAAGTCCAAACTTCTCATTTTCAACATTTATTGTTATTTATTTATAACATTTTACACACCACACAAAACAAAACCGCTCTCTAGCATTACCTTGTTCTCCTCTCCCAAATCCATCCCTACAACCTCCTCAATCTGTCACCAAGGCATAGTGTGAGCACACTGTTATGTGTTAGAAAGCACATGTGATGTCCTTCCCAAAGTCTACAAGGCATAGCAGCAAGGATAGGATAGTGTGTTTAAGTGCAGTTTTACATTTTCAACATTAGTGTAGTCGCGTCATAAAGTGTTTCCTCCATAATCGAGTTAAGCGAGCAGGTTTACTTTAAAACAGGCAGAATAGAAAAATGCCTTGGGTCCTTAGGGGAGCATGCAAAGTGTTTGTGCTGTTTTTGATGTGTCTAAAATATGCAACGCTACATTTAGTCCTGCACTTTTTTTTCCGCATAATGGTATTACAGTATGTAAGAAATGCAGTCAGATCAATTTTAAACTGTATACCAAATTAACCATTACGGATCCACATTGGATATCTGCAGCGTGTGAAAGATCAAGATGGATTCAATGATCAGGAAATCCAAGGAGAAAATGTCATGCCTTCTGTGAGGAAGTGGAGGTTGGGCGTCATTGGACCTTCCAACAGATCCCAAGCATACCTCAAAATCCACCACACTTCAGAATAAGTCCTAGACGTTTCTGGAGTAGCCATCAGAGTCGCCTGGCTTGAACCCCATAGAAAATCTTTGGTGGGATTTAAAGAAGGCAGTTGCAGCAGTACACCTAAGAATATTAGTGAACTGGAGGCCACTTGTTCCATTTATGAGGACAATGGGATCCATCACTGTAAGTTCTTTTCAGTTCAATTCTGCGGATGAAAAACACATTATGCATTTGGCATAGACTTTATGTTAAAACTTTTCCCAAGAACAAATTCAAGAAAATTACTGGGTGAATGAGGTCCCAACAAGAGTTTTTGAACAAGAAGGCTAAGTGAACCAGTAATTGGTTAACCGCAGGGAGAGGGGGAAAAGAATGTCCAAAAAAATGAGCTTTCTTTTGTAGAGGAGCTAATGAGCTAACACTACTGACCTGTATGGTGATGGATGCTGATGAGGACTTTACATGAGCTATTTTCTTCTCAGTGCATGGCAGACATGCTAATTTGTCAGAGATACACAGCTTCACTATTTCTGAACGTATCTAACATCACCTAGAGCCATTTCTGCCTTCACAGTTATGTCCTTAACTATGTATTCATGGCAATGTGCTCATTAATGGTACTTATGTTTCAGAGTAAAAGAGTGTAAATCCTACTTAACTATATTATACCATTAAAAAATCATATTTTACAGTGCTAATGAAACATAACATTGTTCATTCAACGGTTAACTGAGTACTTAAGTACTCATGTCCATTCCTTTCTCTGATAAACAACAGTTAAACATAACTAACAGCACTATAACAAAATAAAAAGCAAAGAATCTCAGGCCGAAATTGAATAAGCAACTTCAAACAGAAGCTGAAAGCCTCTGGTGTACACTTTTCCCCTGTAAGCATCTTGAAGTAGGGGCAAAGCAGGTCTAGGGCAGGACCAGGGCAGAGCCACAGATCTTTGTAGTAGTAGTAGTAGTAGTATTTGTCCACTACAGTGTGGCATCATGGCTGTGGCCTTCAAAATACATCTGGCCACAAATAACAGTTGTTCCACTGCTTTCCAGATGGTCATTAGCTGGCTTTGGACAGCAAGGTCAGTGGATGTCTAGGTGAGCCAGGGCACAGATGGTGCGTTCAGCCTTGTTTCTGAAGCCATAAGAGAAGGTCAGTCTGCATTTCAACGTTTGCCTTTTTAGCAGAATGGGTCTCGCAGCGGTAAAATGCCCTTGTTGTGGCAGACACCAAAAAGTAGATGACATTCACTTCACAGTAGCCTACATCTTGTTCTCATTGTCAAGCCACGTTCAACAATTCCCTTTTATACGCAGATTAATATGTTACTCTGCCACTCTGTTACTCTGGACCAACCAAAATCCCTTGAGCTTAGGTCAAAAGGGCCAACGTTGCAACACTGTCAACATTATGACAGCATTGCTTGGTTAAAAAACAAGAGTAGGACTCATTCTCAGACTGAAATGGATACTTTTGACTTGTGTCAGGCAAGCAAACATAGGCTTTTCTATCTATAATTGTCTCATTCAGTGCTGTACGCCATGGATCCCAATGACCAAATGCAGGGAACAAATTTACAGCATAGAATGTAAAAGATCTAATGTCCTCCAATTGTTTTTAAACAGTTGCAGTTTATATTCAGTGGCAGCTAAAAATGTGTGATTATAGCAGCGCAGGGTCAGAGTGTCCGGGGTCAGAGTGTAGGGTCAGCTATGCTATGGCCCCCATGTAGTAGAGAAAGTTTAGGGCCTTCCTCAACAGTAGCAGTTTAGCAGCCGAAAGTATTGAACCCACAATCCTATGCGCTATAACAACCATGCACTCTCAACGACTCAGTAACTGGTCTAACAACCAAACCTACCATAAACAACCAAAACACCAAGCTAAAAGATAACCAGGGAATTTATTACCTGCACCAGTATAGTGCTGCATATTCAATGGTTGGCCGGAAGTGGAGGGCCTTGTGTGTGCAGCTGTGCCAAGATAATAACACAGCAATTAGCAAGCTGACCAACTTGCCATCATAAACAGTAAAATCTTAGAAGTAAAGATAATAGTTTTATCTCTCTTTTACGTGTTTATGAAAGGCCAGAGATCAAAAGGGTTGTACATAGACAGGGTTCAATTAAAACAGAACTTTAAAATGTGTCAATTTCAAACGGCCACTTTTCTGTTAGTATTCATGGAAGGATAAAATGAACTCAAGCAAAATACGGAAAATCAAGCGATATCCGTGCTAATCTAAAAACTAACCCTAGCCATGCAGCTTGTACCATCTCCTCTTTCCCACAATAACATTTCAAACTAAAGCTAACTATACATCAGAAGGGGAACTCAAAAGCACAGCGTGAGGAAGCCAAATCCAGCGATGTGAGCAAGTAGTTGTGCTTGGCTAAAAGCTAACCCTAGCCGACCAACCATAATGTCTTCAGCTAGCTGATCTGCTCAACGCACTGAGAGGACACAGAGATTCTTCCATTCTCAGGCAAAATAGCAGGGTTGTAAATATATATAAGGGATATGAGCATTTTTCACCCCAACCAAAGTCACCCACTTACTATCCATACATTTAAGAACTTACGCAATAAAACACAGTGCATTGAAAATCTGTAGCTGGCTAAAAACATGATTACTTGCTGCCAAAGTTCAGATGTACCCAGTCATGGACAGCAACCTGAAAATGAGTTTATCATGCTTCTTTAGGGGGTAACTGTCTATACTGTCCAGGAAAAGCCTTCTACTAGATTTTGGAGCGCTGCTGTAAGAATTTTAATGCATTCAGCAAGAAGAGGACAAGTGAGGTCTGGATGTTGTATGATCACCTCCCCACCTTAACATCCCCATCTCTCCAACTCATCCCAAAAGTATTGGATGGAGCACCATCATTCCTGGGGACTGTATACCCCTTTAGCCCATGCCCGCCATTAGGCATAGTGCCAATAGGTTCATATTTATCTGCTTCAGAGTGCCCTACTCTGTTGGCAATACTTTTCTACAGGGAATAGACAAGCTGTGTGTGTTATATGTGTGTGTGTGTGCATTTGCACATCTGTGTCAGCAATGGATGCACCTTAAAGTAGCTAAATGCATTCATTAGAAGGGGTGTCCGCAAACATTTGGACATACAGTGTAACACCATCAATCTGCATGAACAATGATGTCATAACCATTGTTATGGCATCACATCAACATGTACAGATACTGTGTAAATGTATCCTTGAAGCATTCTGAACATTGGTAACTAGCAAAGTCCTTTGAAGTTACGTTCCGGTGGAAGTCAGAAAGTAATATTTGGCTAACTTACAGATTGACTTCAATCTGATGCTGAAATTTGCAGGTTTGTTTATTTCGTCTACTTCCCAACCTCACATGCGACACATCAAAACACGTTTCTGTGCCCTGGGGGCTTGCCCCGATTTGCTGTATTGCGGAGGTTGTCCCGTGCCTATTATTGTTGAGTCATGAGCAGACAATTTCAATATATTACATCATAATTTCCAGAAGAGACAACATCAATCAGTCGTCCTTTTTCCTTCCTCTACTTGATTGGAATGAGCTTTCATGCTATTGTAGCTCTATTGTGTTGTAGAATATCTTACAGGAGTCTAGGGAGTCTACGGAGGAACCATTGCAGAACCCAAAACCTCAATCCATGCAAAGCAGAACAAGGCAGATTAGAACACGGACAGCTGATCGCATCTGTAATTCTGTGTTCTGCAGTGTGACCTGTCCCTGTTTACCCCCGTTCCCAAAATCAGGAGCGTGACTAAAGATGAAAGCACGCAGACAGGGTGCTGAAAGGATTGCACTGCCTGAACGAAGGGTGCAGTGATGTAGTGCCTTAGCAGAGACAAAGAGAGATAGACAAAGAGAGAGAGAGAGATGGGGATGGTGCTGAACATCAGGGACCCTTGTGTCCATCCCCAGAGCTAGTCTAAATTGCTTATATACTGCAAAAACACAGTGCGCTGTGACAGCGGAGAAAACAAACAGATACGCTCCTCTAAATGCAAAGCCCCTGCTGAACCTTGAATCCCTCCCTCCCCTCTCTCCATTCTCCCCCAAACCAGCCAATCAGACAGCCGCTGTGCCAGCAAACGAGTGGGTCAGTTGAGGACGAGACTCCCTGTCAAACAGAGACACACATACATACAAACACACACCGAGCACCGATCGAGCCGGTTGCTTGTCTCCAAAGCAAGGCTACAAACAGAGATTTTAAACATTTGTATGACTTGAATATTGTCAGAAAATTCATGTAGCCTCTCAATTCAGTCACAAATAAAACACTCAATTTAACACTGATTAAACTGCATGAAGTATAATAAACAAGCAAGCCCACAATGGGGTCGGATCGCCCCTTCTCTGACTTCAAATCTTCTTTTCCTTGAATTCGAGAGCAAGAAGGAAAAACACTGTGTATTAGATGGAGGCCTAGAGCGTCATTTAGAAATACAGTACTTCAACAAAAACACTAGGCTCTAGTGTTTCCCAACAGCCAGTCTGAGCTTAGGCCACTGCCTGAGAAGGCCTCCCACTGGCAAGAACAAGGTGGGGAGGGAAGGGGATGATATAATCGACAGGCTGTGTATTGGCAAGAACTTGGTGATACAGTATGCATCACCAAGCAAGACAAATTGTGGATAAACAAAACAAAACATGGCATTTATTTTCCTGTAATATATTGCGAGATTACAAAATACAGGAATTTTCACCAGAATTTAACAGAATTCACTGATCTAGCATGTCATGACATTAATGATGTACTCTGTGTACCCAAGATTAGAGTAAAATAAATAATACTGGGCTGATATAATCTGCCTCTAGTAGGTCTATCATGGAAAATAAGTGCAGATTTTCTTTTTGTATCCAGTAGCAAAAATGTGCACATTGTGATGGTGGTAAAGAAGAAGATTTTGCAGGATTATGGGAGCTTCTGTGTGGTTAGACAGAATCATTGAAAATAAGACTGAACACCTTCAGTGTAAGAATTGGCCCTATCATCAGGAAGTTGCATGTTTGATCCCAGACAGGCTCATTATTGTTGATTTGTCTTGGCTGTTTTATACTTCTTTTTTACTACTTGGCTTCTGGTTGTTGCTAGGTTACAGGAAAACATAGCAGTGATGGCTCAGCAGTTAGAGCGCTGGGCTAATGACGAACAGGGTTGTGGGTTTGATATCCGGGCTTAGCAAGCTGCCACTGTTGGGTCCTTGAGCAAAGCTCTTCACCGTCCCTTCTCCCTGGGCGCCACACCAATGGCTGCCCACCGCTCCAGGCTCACTGTCTGCTGTGTGTTTACTGCATGGACATGTTAAAGGTGGAGGCCTTCAAGCTCAAAAATCACCTTTTTAGTCCTTCTAAAAATGATATCCCGCGTTTTCTGCTGGATCAGATACTGAAACCAGATCAGTCAGATGGAGATGGCACCTAAGAGAGAGTAAAATAATGAAAGTAGTTTGCATGGATCACCTAGCGTGTGTCACCCATGAGGAATAGCTGGGAAGCGTTTTGTGACAGAGAGCAACGATGTAAAACAAGCAGAGGCCCGCGTGTTCGGGTGGAAAAATGCTGGCGCTATTTTTAGATGTTCACATGATTGGCTGCTCGCTGTGGCCACAGGACGTACCAAAAGCAGAAATGGGGCAGGGCTGAGGGCCTCGCCTCAATATCGTCTTAGCTTACAGTCCTGCAGCCACGTGCCAAATAACCCCAGCCGTGTGTATATGAGTGCGCGTGCGAGTGACTTAGTCTGAAAATAGCACACAACACTGTCATCACACCCCATCAGAGTGGCACAAAACAGGCTTTTACAAGGCTAGAAGGCTGGTGGAGAATGACTCAGGGGTGGAAGGAGAGAGCGAGAAAGAGAGGAGATGGATGAGAAGAAAAAGAAAGCATAAGTGAGAGAGGAGAGTGAGAGAAACACACACACACAGATAGAGAGTGGTTGAGACAGACCGATCGAGAGAGAGAGAGATAGCGTGCGCAGCAGGGTCATGCAGGGGGCCTGTGGCAATGTTGTGATTAACCTTGTCTGGCCTCTGCGTTCAGTGCCGGCTAAACTCGCACTGCCCTCAGCAAATACAACTACTAATGGCACAGCTCTGCGCTGTGTGCAAACACACTGAACAAGAGATAGAGCGGGGTGTGTGCTGGACATGTCCAACCTATTCCTAGCTTGTTCAGCCTGACATTAGCTGACTGAGAAATTTCATTTAAGCCTGGTCTCATCTAACTGTCTTCTACCCGTGAAGGTGTCCGTTCTACATAGGCAACTCACAATACACTCTACTCTGAATGAAGGGGACAGATCTTATTGATTAAACCCAAATCATTAGGGGGTAATTATAGGAGAGTGATTTAGGGTGAAAGTGTGGAGAGGAGCAGGTTAATGAGTCCATGTTAGACAAACATGAAATCATAGCACACTCCTAACACTTAAGAGTTAATAAAAGTTAATAATCCTACAGAAATTAGCGATATCTAAAAAAATGTCTAGGGTGCGTTTATACTTGTCAGCTTTGGTTTGATTTAAATGAACCCTGGTGTGAATGCTCTGTTTGAGTGCGGTTTGTTAGAGCAAGTGTAAACCCTGCTTTTAGAACTCTATTGTGCACCAAACAAGTACACAGAGACCACCCGAGCAGGTGGGCCTCGGTCCGTTTGTAAATTAACTCTGGAGTGGTTCGTTTAAAGTATGAAAGCAATACAAAACCAGCTGTGCGCAGGCATGGGTATGATCCCTGCCCGCTCCCTTCACCAATGTCATGCCGTCTACATCTGCCTGCTTCATCACAGGTGAGTCTCTGTGCTTTAACTTCTCCTGTCTGACACTTTAGTTTAGCCGGGCTGTGTCCTAAACCACAACACACTACTAACCACACTACTACACAGTGTTTCAAAACTAGCCACCAATAGAACTGCATTTATTAGTGTAGTCGCCTCAGTAAAGATGTGTGTGAGTTGGGATGCAGCCACAGTAACGTTAACTATTACCGCTTTAACATTAACATTGTTCCATGAACAAATTAGCATATTTACGTAATTAAAAATTGTGGTTTAATACTGATATCACACCTTCTGTCATTTGTGCGTCCTATGGCACCTTTTCCTACTTTTGGTTCGATAGCAAATATGTCGGTATGAACACAACACAAGCCAGGACTAAACTGTAACAATGTAACAATTAGTCAGGACCAAGCGAACCAAACTACAAGTATAAATACACTCTCTCTTCAGTGACCAAAAATGGTGTTTTAGACAGGGTCTAAAGTTGAGTGTATACAACTGCATACACTACAAAAAATGTAGATCAGATTCATAAATAACATTATATCTGTACATCTCTTTACAGTCAAGATATTTTTACAATTCTTTTTACATATTTAAACATATGGGCATTTGATCATCATTTTGACAATACTGAGAGATAAAAGTAACCACATTTAACTGAAAAAATTCTTCAGTATTAAAAAATATATATATATTTAATAGAAATGAGAGGAAAAAGTTAGGACATCCCACTTTTATCACTACTTAAAATATCTACAATTGAAATCAGCGGCAGAGAGAATCATTAGAGTGGATTTTTGAAAACATTTAAAACAACTGCCATCATGGTCAGGTCAGGCCATCCTAACAACTTCAGCCTAGTAGCAAACAAGTAGTAGTAGTAGTCTCCAACAATCCTAAAATGTCATCACAGGACCTACAGGTAGCTCTTGCTGCAGATGGTGTTATAAGACATGCCTCTGCCATCAGAACAAGACTGGATTTTTATGGAGGTTGTGCAAGGTGGAAGCCCAAAAAAAAAGAAAGCATGAAATCACACTTGCATGATGCTGCACTTCACGACCTAGAGCTGCAGGAATGAGACATGCCACTTCATAAATGTTTCAGTGAATGAAGCCTGTGTGTTCCTTCTGCTTATTCTTACTGATTGGTAGCTCGTCCATACACAACTGTCTGCACCCTCAGCCTGTAGACACACAGAGCATATGTTTTGTAAATGTGTTAGATCATTTCCCCTAGCTGAACGTACTGCGTAGTCTCCATGCAGACATTCTACTGCTGCGTTTGTCTTTCGCACAACATCGGCCTTGATATGACTCAAACAGCACTTCTTCAGCATGCTGCGGAGATGATGATTACTGCGACCAACTGCTACATTGATTTAGAGTGGAGAAACAAATGGCAAATCCCATGTCTTCATACAGTAAAATCAATAATTAGCAATAATAAGTCTCACAACCACAGCTTTTACAGTACTGACACTGCAAAAGTGTGCAATAAGGAAATTAGCCTCTAAGCAATTACTGAATGAGATAAAAAAAAAAAAAAGCCCAGTCATTTCAGCGTGGATGTGTGTATAGCTGAAGCCACACCCCTCCACGCCTCCTATTCTCTAAACACACCTTGATGCACCTAGATGACTAGTTTTGTTTGGATATTCCTGCCTTGCACTCAGTGTTTCTGGGTACACTCTTGTCCCAAAGTGACCCTGACTAGGACGTAGAGAGTACAAAGATGAATGCATGGCTAGCCTAACTACAATATGTAGCAACAGCATTGCAATGTGAGGCATATCATGGGATAGGGACTTCTACACACACCCTTTCACTTGCTATTGGGATTCATTCATCTATCCTTCTTATTCCTGCTCAGGGTCCAAAAATCTCCCCAAAATCATTGAGTGCACGGAAGAAATACCTCTTGGTCAGGCTGCCAACCCATTGCAGGGTACCAACACACCCATTCACTCACATCTAGAGGCAATTTAGCATAGGCAATTCACCTACCATGTATATTTTTAAGATATGGAGGAAAATGGAAACATCTGGAGGAAATCGATGCGCACATTAGAGAGACTCGGGCTCCAAGGGCCCATCGAACCTGTAGCACATACAACCTGCCGTGTCACTGTGCTGCTGGCTGCAGGGATAATTAGATAATTAAATTTGGTTGGCTAAAGTTTTACAGATTTAAAAAAAATATATATTACATTTATCGATAAGACCTATTCTCCACTACCATTAACCGCTAACAAACAGACAGAAAACACAGGCAAACTAGGGCTGCACTATATATTGTTTTAGCATTGAAATGTGCAATGCGCAATAGCCACATCATAGGACGTGCAATGTCAAGTAATGCAAATTTAATCATACACATCATGCTACAACTTGCTCATTTTCCACGACACATCATCCAGAAGCTGGTAATTTCCCAATATCATTTATTTTACTCTAGTCATTAATATCACAATCACCATTGGGTCAGTAACTTCTGGAGAATTCTGTAAAGATTCCTGTATTTTCTAATAGAGCAATATATCGCAGAACAACAAAATTGTCCAATATTGCGCAGCCCTAAGGCAAACCACTGTAAATTCTTGGAAAGTGACACTGACCGTCAAGACGCTGAATCTCCTAATCCGCTGCTGTACCTCTGAGACGGTTGAACTGTCAGGAATTCCTGCTCATATTTGTGTACGAGGTGATGTTTATGTAGCTTTTGCAAGAGAGGCTACTGAAAATAATCTTGCGGCTCGCAGCACTGCTGGCTCGCTTAGATATCAGTGAGCTGGTGTATGAAACTAAATCTTCACAATATACTCCAAAAGCTCTAACAATGTCTTACATGTAAATATTTAACCTACAACAACTCTCTGACAGATGTCAAAGCACAACACCCCACATTACATAATACACTCTATTTACACAGCACGAATCAACCATAAGGAAACCAAATGTTACAGAGCAAACAGTCTATTAGTGGAGATCTAGCCCATGTAGAGATCTAGGACTTGTCTATGTTTGCTAAAACAGACTAAATTCTTCACATTCACAGACTGGGAGGTGAAAATGTGGCTCAGCAGGCAATAACGTCACACTGAATCAGGTTTACACTTTTGATTGTTTGGTACACAAAACCATAAACTATATTTGGGTCCTAAATATTGCCCAACATTTAAAAAATCCAGACTTATCCATAAGATTATTTGCATGGAATACACACATACAATTTAAAGCTACAAAGAGGTTAAATATAATAAAGGTTTCATTGATTTTAAAGTATTCAATAATATAGACTCAACACAAACATACTGTCATAGGTTTCCAATAATAGGCTTCGCATGTTACTCACCAACCATCATAAATAAACAGCAGCATTTCATAAAACTGCAAATACACTGTTTACAGCCTTAAGTGTGTATTTAGTGTACAATCCATCTCTGTGTGCTGATGAAATCCTGATTGTCACGAAAAAATTTGCTATTGTTGCTGCTTGCTTCGTTACTAGATCAGCAAACTCTGCAATGTGAATCGAAGTTAGGATGGCGTTTGATATAAACATAACTGTAATTAGCTATGGTGTCTGGATATCAGCAGTTTCACAAGGTTTATTGTTACGTAGTATCTCAAGTCATGAGATTTAAAAACAGCTGAGAGATATCCGTAGCTTTGGTGTTGCTTAAAGAGGCTACATGTTTACCTAAACTTTAGCTATCACTACAGCTAAACACATTAATGAGGAATTGTCAGCGTCTACACAAGATGTTTTCTCCTCAGTGAACAATATGCCAACTTAATAGTTTGTATGAGAGACTTTGTTATTTCCTGAAGATTTACAGCTGGTCCTTGATTTTAAGGGACAAGGGTAAAAATGCTCGCCTGAGAATAAGTGCTCGGCATCTCTGTAGCATCACCATTGGTGTCAATCACAGTCTGATAACATAGAAAATATTGATGTATACCCAACCTCTACGGCTAATGGCATGGTTCATTGCAAAGAGCATAAAACACTTTTAATGGATGTAGTGCATCATTTTACGTTGTGGCACACAAACTAAACCTACAGTTTAATTCTTTGAGTACTATTACACACGTACAGTCTTGACCTATTCCTGCTCCACAAATTCATTGTTAACAGAACTTCTTTTAAGCTTTTCATGACTTTATCATGTTGGGTCTTTTCTTCCAAAAAATCATTCAATTTAATTTATATAATTTAATTAATGTGAACCCAGAGATATAGATCAGCTCAGAAGATCCAGTTTACATGGTGAAATCATCCTTTTAGTCTTTAAAAAACAAACAACTGTTTACACTGTATTCACAACCTTCAGTTACAAGAAGCTCACTGAGTCGCACTGAAATTGAACTGAAAAACAAAAATGACCTCAGTATTAAAATCAAGAATTTCCATGGCAGTTCCACAAATGCTCCAAAAATGCTCCTCTCTGGCTGGTCCAAAACAGCTGGTCTAAGCAAGACTTAGTGCTATAAAACAGATGAGCAAGCCTGCCCCATAAAGCTGCACTAACGCTGTAACATGGGAGTGGATAAGATCATATCCGGTTTAGTGTACATCTGCAGAGCTCCATAATGTTTTACTACTCAGGAAGGGCCTTGTTAAATGGCCTTAAAGCCCTAACAGGAAAGACAGCAATTGCTTGGGAAACTGAGGACCTTTCCCTGTTGACCAATGGTGTCACCAAGGGGTTGCAGGTTGTAGTCTTTTACAGTGCAGAAGACTGCACTGTAAAACATCACTGTAAAAGAAACAAACTCTATTGCAACGTTTATTACCAAGGATTTGCCTCCGTATTCAGTCGTTGAGAACCAGGGCCTTTGCGCTACGTAGCGCAATTTAGAGTCGAGATACAGCAGCGTTCTGTCTCGAAGATATTTTACTGACACAGTGATCTCCAAACTCTACAACGAGACCAAAACCGAAGTCAAGAAAACAGGTAGGATAGCTGTAACATGATGGGTGAACAGTCATTGCCACAGAATCGTAGCGTTACTGGTATGCAGGTGCAGATATGGCTGAGCTGTTACAGAGTGTAGCAGATGAACAGCAGATCACTAAGAAAGATTTAGTTTTAGTTGCTGAGAATGCACCAACATGCCTGCTGCAACTGAACTGGGTAAATTCCAACACGTGAGACGCTATGCCCACATGCTAAACCTGGGCTCTCAGCCAGCACTCAAGTTCCCCACTGTGTTTTCTACTGCAATCACACTGCAAAACCTCCAGTGGACTTGCCACATCGCTTTCATTTGTCATCCGATTTATTAATAAAAGGCAATATCTTCCTATGATATCTCCAAAACAATAGGCTGTCAATATCGGTTGATACAAGCAGCTGTTGTATTGGTCTTATATATAGGTTGATATATACAAATATACAAAGCTAATCAGTATTCTGTATAACAGTATTCTGTATAATTCTGTATTCTGTAGTCATCACAAACTGACAAAAAAATGTGCTTATTTAAAAATAAAAGAAAAATGTGGGTGTGCCTAAGCCTTTAACAGCTTTTGGCAATGTTCCATTTGCTGCTCAATATCTCCATATCAAAACGTATCAACTGCCTCCTTTCTGACAGCGTGCGAAAGCCAAAGAGCAAAAACTTGCGGTCACTGGACTGACCAGAGCGCCTCAGACAAGCCGCGAGGTGGAGCAGAACGGCAGCTCGACAGGACATTCCACGGCAATGGAACAGGAAGTGTCCCAATCCAAGGGTGGGCTGCAAGAGAGAGGAGTGAAGAGGAGGAGGATACAGTAGTGCACAGCATGGCTTTCCACTCACGCTTCCACAAGCTTTATGGAATACTTCTGCTCGCCAGCCAGCATGCATGCACAACAGCAGCGACCACAGACAGGAAGACTTTACTGTCGCAAATGACTCATCAGATGGATAGAAAGTAAGCCACCGTGGTGAGCTGAGGAAGCCAGAAAGGGAAAAGAGGGATCACAAGTTTGCTCATGAGTACAGTATTATAGGCTTTGTGGGAAATGAATCCAGCCCATGTTCTCAAACGCCTTTTGGCGACCGCTATGGAAGACCACTATTTATATAAGCAATTTATGTAAGGTGATTAGAGAGGGGCCGTTTACCTCGCCTCACGTCCCTGTGCCTTCACGCATTCTCTAACCAGCCTCCAACCACCCCTCCTCCCTCCTCAGGTCTCAAAGAGACATGTTGCTTGGGGTTGCTCCAAACTCCTCCCCCATCATAGTTGGGTCCAGCAATCGTCCTGTGCCAAAAACTGGATATCATGTTGGCTACAAGCTTGCCTAGTGACAGGAGACTGCCAGACACATTTCGAATGCAGTTACAGACTCAAATAGCACCTTTATATATTATAAGACAACATCTCAAGCTTAGTTATAGCCTAAAATCGTACCTTTATATGTTATATAACAACAGTACATGTCCAGTCACAGCTCAAATAGTACTGATATATGTTATAGGACATCTCAGGTCCAGTCACAGTCTCAAACAGTACCTTTATATGTTTTTAATGGCAGCTCAAGCTTGATTATAATCTCAAATAGTACCTTTATATGTTATAGGACATCTCAGGTCCAGTCACAGTCTCAAACAGTACTTTTATATGTTATAGGACAAAGTCTCAAGTTCAGTTACAGTGTCAGTTATAACCTCAAAAAGTACCACTGTCTGTTGTTGAAGCTCATGCTCAATTATAGTCTTGAATAGTAGCTTTATATGTTAAAAAACAACATCTCAAGCTCCATTAACATCTCAAGTAGTACCTTTATATGTCATAGGACAATGTCTAAAGCTTAGTTACAGTCTCAGTTATAGCCTCAAATAGTACCTTTACATGTATTGGGATGGCAGCTCAAGCTTATGTATAGTTATATTCTCAAACAGTTCCTTTACATGTTATAGGACAACATATCAAGCTCAATCACAGTCTCAAATTACACCTTTATATGTGGATGGTATGGGACAAGGGAGGAAATGAAAGAAAGGGGACATTTAATATAGTTCTCAGTTGACTTGTTGTGAAAGCTATAAACAAGAGCAGAACAACTACATGATGTCATGCCTCTCTTGGAAAAAAAAAAGGATTTTGGAAGCATAAAGAGTTGGCAGGGATGCTGGGTTTTCTGGGTTTTCTCACTCAGTCCATGCCCACACCCACCATGCACAGCTGGACTGCAGAAACTTTCAGCCTATCAGTTTATTTTTCTCAAACCAGCGACCTCCAGAACTGCTATGAATGGCCTAAAAATTCAAGGACAGCAACTAGCTATTAGGCCTGGACATCAAGCGCCAGTTGGAAAGTGTTCCACATGATTCTCACATGTTTAAAACTGGCAGAGGGAGCAGAAAAACACTGTATTGCTCTCTATAAAAATGCACAAAGATGCAGGTTTCCTCAATTCAACAACTTTTTCCAGACAGACCAGTCTACTTTGTCAGCAATGGTAGCTGTCGCTCGCCGAAGATTTGAAAGATTTCAGCTGCTCATTCAGATGCTTAATCCCGACTTATATGTTCTAGTGTTTCTGGTAGTGGGCAATAGAAAAGAGCAGCCTAAACCTGCTTGAGTTGCTCACAAGCAACCGAAGGTGGCATCTGCGTATGGCAGCATGTGGCAACATGGGGCAAACAATCAGTTAGGCCCATTAACATTTGGATATTAACAAAGTTTTTGTTACACCTATTAGCCTCGAGTAACATGCCTTCACCTGTCGCTAGGAGTGAAGCTACCTGCCTCGGCCAGAAAGCAAATGAGAGAACCACACAGAACCACACTGGCTAAAATCAATGTCATGTGTAAAATACACACAAGTAAACACAATGGACAATATGGAGGTCATGTGCACATACTGTACGATAAGTCGTAATTAGTGTAACAGGCCTGTGTTTTTTCTCTCTATTTCCGTGCTCAACTACTGTTCCAGTACTTGGATGCTGCTTTTTAGTACCACAACATAACGCTGTGGTGTGGTATTTTGGCTGGATGCATATGCTAAAGATAAAATGTGACATTACTTTACCATTTGGTAGGTTCCTGCAACATACTGCCAATGCAATCAACCACTAAGCATCTCGTAGCTGTTTGTCCACACTAGAAGTCGCATCTTCAGGTTTGATTTCCCCCAAAACAACACCCACAGCTATCCCCCACTTTCTGTCAAAGGACAGAAGCGAAGTTGTATTTTGACTAATGCTTGTTGTTACAGAGGAAGGAGTCATTTGAGGGTGAGTCAAAGATCATAAAAAAGCAAGCCTTAGAACATTCAGAACATCATTCTGCAAATCCTGCCCACTGGGGCTATTAATAAAGGTTATTACTTTTCTACACTCAGAACATAATAGCAGTGACAGCTGGCATCATTTGTACTCAACGGAGATATCTGACATCTTTTCTGTTTCTCTTAATTAGTGTCAATAAGCAGAAGACAAAAATAATGTCTTACCTGCTCAAAAATGAAGGTGACAAGAATCTAATCTGCAAATGTCTTTGGAATGGAGACGTGCAACCTCAGCTTGACAACAGACTATGAATAAAAGACGTGACAACCTGAACAGTGTAAAAAATATGAGATGAGCAGTGAAGGTTATAAAGCACAGAGCATATATATCAGAGATATATAAGAAACAATGAAAAGCAATAGAACAGGGGAACTCCTAGAGTCCCCTTGTAATGTAGGACAGGTTCAGGCACAGTCCTCAGACATCAGGACTGACCAATATGTCCAAAAATGTTACAACACAAGTATTCCAGTTCATTCAGCAACGTTAGGGAGCACCCAATGCTGACACAGTTGTTCTATTGTTCACACCTGCTTATATAATCTCCATGCACTGGCTAAAATGGGACACTCTAGAGCAGCTGCCTATGAGTTTAAGGACACCATGCCCAATGCCAAGCGTTTGCTAGAGGGTAAAAGGTCTCCCAGCACTAAGACATGAAGCAGTGGAACTGTGTTCTCTAAAATGACGGAGCTCCATCCAGTACATTTGGGGTTTACTGGAGTGGCGTTTAGGATCCAGTGCTTACTCGTCTGGCATTGGTATCTGACCCTACTAATGCTATTGATGATGAAGCAATCAAATCATCCCAGCAATGTTGCAACATTTTAAGGGGATATTTACTAAAAGAAGACATAATTACTGACAGTCTAGAGAAACTTTTGGTCAAAGAATTTTGGTCAAAAAAAACAACCGGGTTGACGAAAACCCCGTGTTGTACAAGCATTGAATTTTGTTCGAAAATGAAAATTGGGTTGACATCAAAACCCAGCGTTGTATAGTGTACAGATGTTGAATTTTGGCCAAAAATTCAAATCAGGTTGACGTCAAAACCCAGAACCACAAGTTGCATTGTGATCGAATTGCGATCGGATCACTCAAACCAAATCCGAAGATGGTCAAAGATGGATCTGGTCTACATTTAATACTTTTTTTATTCGATGCATTGTACAGCATTTTGGTCAAAACTAAAAATCTGGTTGACATCAGCTCTCAGGGGTATTATCCTGCCCCCCTTCTTCAGAGTAACATACTGCAGTTTCTGGCATGCTGAGTCCAAACAAGCAATGGTAGTGGTGCTACTCTCCCTGTTACACGTCAGTGGAGCATTAGCATGATTTTGAAGCTGTTGTTTTAAGGTAAAAATGCTACACAATGCAATACAACTCTAACTGGTGGGGAATAAGCATCCATTATGACATTAGCCTCATAGCTGTAGTACAAAGATGCTCTACCAAACCAACAAAAAATATGAAGAAAAGATAAATGTCTGGTGAGAGGACTGAAAAAAAGACTGGAAAGAGAGCAGCAGGGGAGGAGAGAAGAGTGACAGAAAAAGACAGAACCTGTGTGAGAGGATGAGAGCGCCAACGGCACTGTGCAGTGACGCAAGCGGCAGTTGGACATCACAAATGGACCGCCTGGAATTAGAGCTACTTTTAGAGAGAGCAGGAATACAGGCCCGTCTGCTGCGGGCACATTGGGAGCAAGTCAAAAATCAGTGTATGTGTGTGTGGGTTCTTTCTTGTGTCACACACTGAACTAGTTCTTTGAGTAGTTACGCTTCAGTCCTTGTACTGTACTCTGAAACCAGGCAAGGTTATGCATGTTAAGTAAGGCTTGCCCAATAATCAAAATACTTGAATATTTGTTAATTATGATGATATTTGTTTCACTATTCATTCAGTCCTTTTTATGCCAGAAATCGCAGACTTAACTACCTTTTATGAGCAGCAGCCTTCAGACAGTACAGTTACTAATGTTAACAATGGTGAAAACACAGCAAACTGTACCGTTTTCCACTTGCATTACAGGGTTATAAGACAATTGCTCAGAGTCAGAAGTGCTAAATGAAGTCGGTATATCACAGAGACATGATAAGTTTAATGAATCATCTGAAATTGTTAAGTATAGTGATCATTATTTGACTACCAATGGGCTACATGTCTAGCACATTAAGCTAGGACTGTTGGCATTAAGGTTAAGAATTTAATGTATTTACAGCTGATTTCAGTTCATTTGCGCCATCACACTGTTAATACACTGTTAAAATATCACTGATGTCTCCTGGATATATTTAGAACTCCAGTAATGGACTCACTTAAAACTATAGCTAATTATGGCTAATGCAATGAAAATATTAGAGCTGTTAAACAAGGCAAATAATTAATTGAGATTAATCACATTGTGTAGTTAATTGTGATTAATTGCACTTGCTGTATTTGCTTTATTTGACACTAAAGAAACAAACTTTTCTAAATGATTCAACACAGTGAATATCTTACACAGTATGTTAATGCACAAAACGTATTCGTAACTATTTTAGCAATAAAATTATTAACATTTTCATGTAACAAAAGTGATTCTTAAGAAACTAGATTAAAGATAGATTAAACTGCCTGGAAACATCTGTCAAGTCAGTGGTTCTCAAAATAGGGGTTGAAATATAAATAGGGGGAAGATGGTCTACGTGCAAAAAGCCTATACTTTAGATTATTCTTTAGAATATTTCTCATAAAATCTTTTTTAGTCTCCCACAGCAATTTTTTGGTACTTAAGAACAAATGTAGGCCAATGTTAAATTCCCCTGGTTAATTTTCTTCAATGTAATGGTAAACCTTTTTTTTCTTCTATACAGCAGCAGAAAGAGTTCCACTTTAATAAATGTGATAATAGCAAAGTGAACTGTGCCACCTAAATGTATATATTGCTACACCATTAAAATGTGTTCTGTGGTAAAATCTGAATTTTACACAGAACCATGACAACCTAAAGAACCATCTGAATGCTTCCATGGTCCATGCCTGGTAAAAGGGTTCCCATAAAAATAATTTCATACATTATTGTCACTGAGTCCCTTTTTCAGTACTATATAGAACCAAACCCTAACATTTATTATGTAAATGGTCTGTTCTATAAATACTGTAATCAAAATAAGTGTAGCAAAAGTAAATTTCCTGTTATTTGTGCAGTAATTAGAAGCTGTCTGTTTCTGTCGAGGCCTGTGCGGCCCTCTCTCATCCTGAATGGCTGTTATTTGGAATTTTCCTCTCCCCTGAGAGGATGCCCCCAGTTGTCCTGGAACAGCCTGCTGCACGTACGAGACGCCGAGGCCGTTATGTAACCCGCTGACCTAGGGTGCTACTCTCGTTTCCGCCCTCTCTATTTTCCTCTTTTCCTCTCGATGTTTATCGTCCTCACTTTTCTATCAAATTACACCCAAACTTTCATCTTCAGCTGTGGCAACCATTCAGGCCTGGTCTGCAGTCAGCCTGAACGCTCCTAATGGAAACTCCGGTAGAAAGCATACTTAAGGCATGGACATTAAGCAAGTAACAACTTTAGGCTGAGTCTGATGCTGTTCTCAGGGTACATTACATGATTTTGGAAGACGAGATGAGAAAGGTCAAAAGAAGATGACCAGACTGGTTCTGACAGCTAACAGAAAGGCTACAGTAACTTAGGTAACCACTCTGTACGAGCATTTTTAGGGAAAGATGGGCTACAACAATGAATTCCATAGATTTCCACTTGTGTCAGCCAAGAACAGAAAGCTGAGGCTGCAGTGGGCCCTAGCTCACCAAAACTGGACAGCTCAAGACTGGAAAAACATAACCTGATCTGGTGACTCTCAGATGACGGGGTCAGAACTGAATTCCATACCCTATTTTAGTATATGCATTGATTATGCATTGACGTCACGACTGAGCGGCAAAACATTCAACAACACGGCTGCAGCGTTTATTAGGGAAAACTGCCAAACTGGGAACGAACCAAACGATTATCTGCTCAAGTTAAAGGCAATCGGACTCAACAGCAATCCATCCAAATTACTACAGAACCAGTGGTCTATGGACAGTGATGTGTAGCTAGGAATGTCCAGAGCTAACTGAGGCTCAAATCACACCTGTTTAGAGGATAAAGCCTCATATCTGAGAGCACAGGCTAAGTGAATGGTCTTAGTGATGTTTTCTGCTGTTTGTTTTCAGGCATTTAGCAGACTGACTCATCCAGGTTTGCTAGCTGTCTCTTTATTAATAATTATAATTAGCATGTCACTAAATTAGCAACTACAGTGGACTTGTGTCCCACCTGTTTTCAGAGCATGACTTCACCACTCTGTGAGTTCCTGTATTCTCCATGAGCTTTCTGTGAATTGCAGCAAACCATTAGTTTCTCTCTTCTATTGTTGCTGAGCATGTGCATGGCCACAATTTACTCATCTTCTAACGGCTACTTCCAGCATGATAATGGACCATATCACAAAACAAAACATCTCACAATGGTTTCATGAACATGACAATGGGATCAGTGTTCCTCAGTGGTTTTTCCAATCACTGGATCTGAATTTGCAACATTAAAGTGCTCCTGAACAAATCTGCAAGAATTGTGTGATGCAATCATGTCAATATGAACCAGAATGTGAAAGGAATGTTTTCAGCATCATGGAAGAACTGAGGCTGTTCGGACAGCCAATGGAGGCCTTAGTATTTGTACAGAGTTCTTAGAGCTCAGTCAGTATAGGTGTCTATATATATAGGTGTCTCTGATAAAAAAACAACAGTATTGAGTGCTTACCAATCCACTGCACTGCACTCTGAATGATAAACACAGTGCACACGCCTTGAAAATCTTTCCTACTTCAATAACAACCATATAGCGGCATAACTGCACTCTCTCTCATTCACTCTCACATACACGCATCCATCAGTAGATCTGAAGAGCTTGCACGGCTACCTGCAAAAACGGCACATTTATTTGGTGAGAGTAAGCTTACTGTTCTTGGGAGAAAACAGTGTGCTGACTCCAGCTTCTCTTTCCCAAGTTTGAGCTCAAGTTTAAGCCGGCATCGCCAAACAGTCTTTTTCCGGCTATCCTTCAGTATGATCCAAACAGAATGTTGCTGTTTCGACATTGCACGTCTGTCTCACGTCTGAGATTCTTTTACTTTAATGGTACAGTATTTGAGGATTTCAATTTCTGTAAATTCCCTCCACTCCTATTTTGAATGTAAAGCAAAATACTCTTCTTCAGTCACACTGGTCCCTAACTCTTATGATAATATTTCATTAAAAAAAATCTTTACAGGTTTATGAGCCTGATCATACCTAGGCAAAACCTGCAGTATTTAAATAGTTTTGTGTTACCTGTTCTGTGTCAAGGTTTGTGAAGTTTGGCTATCAAGATATATATATAAAATATCAAGTCCTACTAATGTTACAGTCCAAAGAAACAGTTGTAATATTAACAGTCACTCATAACTGGTTGTTAATATCAGGGGATGGGATCAAGGGTGACCATACATCCTCTTTTTTTCAGACATGTTTTAGGGATGTGAAAAGTACTGGGATTTCACACTGATTTCAGATCAGTGTTGCTTCTACAGTCGCCACACTGTCTGTATGCAGATTTTTACAGATTTAAGTTTAAGCTTCTTGCTGCTAATATTTGGTGTTCATGTATCTGAATTTACATCAGCCATTGGTCTAACTGCTGAAGTCACACCTTCTCACCGCTTCTATTTGGTCTACATGTACCTGCATTTACATGCAGCCATTAGTCAAACTGTTTCCAACCACTGCTGACTGGCCACAGCCTAAAAATGCCTAAACACAAATGTAAATCAACATAAAACTGTTTGACTTTTTACTGATGTATTTATATGTTTTACATTGGCATGGACACTTATTATATTCATAACCATTTGCAATATGTGTCCCAGCTGTTTTCAACTGGAAGTCTGTATTTGACATGAAACTGAAGCTTATTTTAAAAGCTGTTTGAATTTTCAGTTCCACCTTAAATTGTGCAGCAGACATGATAATAATTGAGCCCATCCTGCTGCACTGTTCAACCTGTTTCTTTACTCTGAGTGGCAAATATTTACAAAGTCATACACTTTACACATCCTCCACAGGCCATCTAGCACACTAGTAGTTGTTCTGAGTACGGCTCTTATAATAATACATGACCCTGATCACCCACTATACTCATTCTTGCAGCCCCTAATGCCAACCGGTCAGAGATAGAGTAGAGTAGAGTAGAAACTATTCTTTAAAAAAGCATGGTTTGGAAAAAGCTTTGTTCCTTCAGTCAAATCAGGTCTTGCTAAAATGAAAGAAGTAGAATTTCTCTTTTGAGACACCTTACTTAGGTGAACACAGAGTACGCACTGGTGGGAAAGCCTGTAATCCTGTTTACTTACTATAGCTATGGTTATCTATCTATCTATCTATCTATCTATCTATCTATCATCACTACATATCTATCTATCTATCTATCTATCTATCTATCTATCATCACTACATATCTATCTATCTATCTATCTATCATCACTACATATCTATCCATGTAGCTAACTATTTTCTATCCAAGTAGCTAACAAGCTATCAGTGTTGCTAACTAGCCGTCTATGTGTTTATCTGCCTATCTAGCTATCTATTTATTCACTAATACCTGGACTCTTGTTTGTTTGTCTAATGTTGTATGTAATCACTTATCTATATATCTATTAAAACTATATATCCAAATGTTTGTGGAGACAAGGGCAGGGAGATTAATAAAAAATGAATCATAATTCCACATTCAGAACCTCTTACCAACCTAATCTTGCCAGTAATACTTTCCCACACAGTGTATGTCCATTTACTGTCCCAATTAATGTCATTAGAGTTAATTAAAATAATCGTTCAAACGTAAAGTACAATGTTTAATTCATTGTGATATTGATTTAAGGTCAATTTACCCAGCACTAGTGGACACACCTAATAAACGATTCACACACACAGCTTGTCCAGTCCCTGTAGAGAAGTACTGCAAACAGAATAGGACTCTCAGGAGCAGATTAACACGAACCTATTGGCACCATGCCCAATGCCAGACGTGGGCTAGAGGGGTATAAAGCCCCCCCCCCAGCACTGAGCTGTGGAGCAGTGAAACTGTGCTCTATGTAATGATTGTGTGCTCCATCCAGTACTTTTGGGATTACTTAGGAAGTTTGGGATAAGATGGGGTGGTGATCCACATTCAATATCCTGACCTTACGAACATTTTTGTTGCTGAATGCAGTCAAATTTTAGTAGAAACTCCAAAATTTAGTAGAAAGCCTTCTTCCTTGGACAGTAGAGACAGTTACTCCAAAAACTCTTTAATACTCTTGATTTCAGAAGAAACAATGGATCTATCTAGTCTTTCTAGATAGCTTTGAAGGAGGTGCTCAGATACAGACGGTGGTAGCCCTGCACCCCAACTTGCTGTTCCTGCTGCAGTCTGCATGGAGCCTGTTAGAGGGCTGAAAATAGCCACACACAGCAGCCAACTCATCTCCAATCTTCACCGCACACACCCCATCTAACATTACATCATTTACACATCAAGGAGAACAGCGAGAGAGAGAGTGCGTGCGCGCGCGCGCGCGAGCGAGAGAGAGAGAGAGAGAGAGAGAGAGAAAGACAGTAGCCCCACATAACCCTTCCTCCACTTCTCCATCAGCACTTGTGCGTTTTATTTGCCCTTGGCTGACTGTTATGTCCAGAGGCGCTTTTCATCGAACAGAATTCATTGAAGGTTCTCTGATACGGCTGTTCGTACTTAGACTTGTGTTTACACACACACATACACACTCGCACGCATAACGCATAATTGCATATCCATTCTTCAAGACGAGCAATAGCAGATTTTGCTTGGCATCACCCATGACAGGCTTGGCTCAGCTCCTGCTGAGAGTCAATCTGGGACGATAAGGCTGAAACGTTGTGACCATGACCATGTGACCATATACAGGGTCAGTGCAATTGCTGTTTGAAGGAGTGGACATGTGTATGTACTTACTTTAAAGGTACTGAATCTAATTAAAAGAACTGCATACAGTCAAAACAGTCAAAATCAAGGCATAGATATGGAAGCCTCCATAGAGATTGGGGCCTCCATGGATAACATCAATTAACCTTGGGCACCCTTGAGGACCCTGACGTCGGTTTTAATGCTGTGGCTCATCCGTGTGTTTGAACTTCCATTAAAGGAGACGTCCCCCCCAACTCCTCCCAGTGTTCACCTGGCACAGTTTGTGGTTAGTTAGAAGAGACTGTGGCTGATTGGAATAGCGTTAGCTTTCAGTCTTTATAGAGGTGCTTTTGTGTGGGATGACTGCATCGGCTGGCCTAGCATTAGCTTGTAGCCAATCCCAAGTCACCTCCGCACTATGTAATGGCATCAGTGCCAGCTTTGGTCAGCTAGCATTAGCTGTAAGCTACTCCTGATGCACTCTTGCACTGGATAACAGCCTCTGTGCTTGCTTCGGTTATTAGCTAACAGTTGAGCCGCTCCAGTGGTGCCCATGTGCTGGATACCTGCATTAGTGCTTCACCACTATGACACTACTATGTACTGAACTCTCATTATTCAATTACAGCAAGATGAATATAGTGTTATGTTCTATGTTACCTTTAAAATAATATAGGTGTGAATTCTTTTTGTGGTTTAAACACACAACTCCGTGGCAGTTTGATGGCAACAACAAGTAGCTTCTTTGTAAATACTGCAGATGAAGGAAAACGGCAACCAGTAACAACAAGGACCAGTGAAAATGAAGAAGAGTATTTTGCATTACATTCAGAATAGGGGATTCAGTATTTAGCCAATACAGTACTTTTTTAAAGGATTCCATCTAACAGAGCTAGCTAACCGGTTTGCGATATTATGAGTAAACAGCTTCACCTCGAGTGTATAAGCTGCACCTAATGTACCAAAGCAATCGTTCAAAGTACCTTTTTTTGTATCTATCACAACACTGAAAAACCAGAATACAGTTATTTTTTTAAAAACTCCCATAATGGTTTTGATTATTATCATCACCATGATTTCATCTGCAAGGTCTGGCACAGAGCAGGAGCTGCATTTGCCGCAGCCACTGACCCCTGAAACGCTCCTGAAATACAATACGGCAACCATGCCATCTTCCTGCTGCCTGACTTTCCTCTATTCTGTCTCCTTTCAGAGACGACGAGAGCGTAATTCATCACCTGACACTACACACAACATAACCAGACACACCATTTTGTACCTGTGTCACCCTCAGGAGAGGCGCATTCATGAGAACGGTTAAAGTGTCATTTATCCTTCACCCTCCACCACTTCTTTCTTCTTCTGTCCTTCGGAGCTTCAGAGCCGTCCAACTTGCTAGCGGCAAACGTATCATATTTTTTCTCTGGGACAGGCGTTCCTTTTTTTTCAGCGGGTACTGCATTTACATTTGCCTTCTTTAGCACCACCCCTCTACTCCAGCAACAACTCAAAAAAGGGCTTTGTGAGCATATATATTTCCTTGAAATTCAAATCTATAACTAGTTGTGACAACTCTGCTTTGCAACATGTTATACCAAGATGAGAAAACCCTTGGGGATATTGAGGCCTACCAATGCACATGGACTGCAGACAAGGAGAAAGAAAAAAGAGAAAAAACACACTGATTCTGACCACTGACCGCAGAGCATTCAGCATTTCTGATCATTCAGGACAGCTACCCCAAATCCCCAACCCCCAACCTACATACCCCACGAGTTAGTACTAACCTTCTGACTTATGTAAGATAAAAAATAAGATTTTAATAAATTAAGCATCATATTATATTAGTTCTTGTGTTTCGTAGCTGTCACTTCCTGTAGCCTGTGTCGCTATCAAGAAGACAGAGTGTGTTTAATCTAATCCCAGAATCCTATAACAGTTCATCACTGAATGCAGGGAGAAGCCCGAGTGGTTACATGCAAATAAGTGCAAAATTAAACCAGTCAATCACGAGGCAGAAGAACAATACTAAAAACCCAGTGGAGTACCTAACACAGGCAGACCCAGTACACCTATATGTTACATTAAAGGTGCCATAGAAGACATTTATTGAGTATTTTTAAGTTGTTTTAGTTTTCTGATGTATAAACCGTAAATATATGACTTTGGTTGAACGGTAGAATTGCCCAGATAGAGTTCTACAAATCTGTTTACAACCCTGTTATTTTGCCTCTGAATGACTGCGGCCCATAGGCAATACCATATACTGTGGTATTTAAAAATGATGATGGTATCTTGGTGTCACATTGTGTCACATTTCTGTTCTGTGTCTATCCAGTACAAATAAGCTTACTCCCCCAAGTGCATTTACAGAGAGAGAGCCAGAGGGTGAGGGCGCTGTAGGAGCTCACTGATTGGTAAACAAGCAAACCTGGATGAACCATTCTACTCAACGTGCCTGAAAACACTCCTAAGAGCATTCACTCGACTTTGGGCAGTTAGATGGAACATGTTTACCCTCTTAAAGGGTAAACCTGGAACCATCTGCGCTACTTGTGCAATTTATGTGACCCACCAATACCATACACTGCAGGAATATTTTAAGATGGTATGACAGATCCTGTGTTTTGTTATGTCTACCAGTGAATGCTGGGACGGGCTCAGTTCATCAATAGTTATGAAGCCTGACAATGTTGGAACAGGTCAGCTGCCCTGTTCCCCCAGTTCAAAACCTGTTCCTTTCCAAACTACTATTAAAAGCATGTTTTGAAATTCTTCTGGCCTAAAAGTAGTTTAAACACCTGAAAGGTTTGAGTCCTGATGAGCGCTGATATCACAACAAGGGCTGTCCTGGCACTGTCACTGGTATTGTTGCCAAAATCCTCTGAAATCTTGTGGCTGCTTGCAGAGAGCAACCTCATGCTTCTGAACCAACACTGCACCTGCAGAGATCTGAATAATACTGCTTTAATAATGCGAAGCAGAGAAACATGATGCTGCTTTCTTTATGTCCCCACTCTGTGCACCATGGGAGGTGTGGACAAGTAACTGTTTCCACCGCAGGGCCCTCAGGAAAAAAGAAACTCAGCATGAAGAAAACATGGCAGGATCAACACCCTTCTCATTTCCACCTCGCCAAACACACAAGCAATCCTTTCTCCATTTAGCTTATGTAAAACGCTGTTTGGGCCTTAACTGATTAATAAATTAATTCTGATATGAATTAAATATACATTAACCAGCTGACACTGACATGGGCCAAAAGAATAAAGACTATGAGAATCTAGATAGTTACCATTGCAGCAACAATAG
Organism: Salminus brasiliensis; assembly: GCF_030463535.1. NCBI lineage: Eukaryota > Metazoa > Chordata > Actinopteri > Characiformes > Bryconidae > Salminus > Salminus brasiliensis. The sequence continues at coordinate 9,607,167 of NC_132880.1, read as the reverse complement.
AAGGGACCTGATAGTTAAGCTGGGGCTGGTTCTACAACCACTCTGCTGGCCTATCTGACATTGTATACATTTATCAGTTGTTCTTGTTAGATTTGTAATGTTTAGCTAATTCCTAATGCAAGAATTCTTCAGCCATCACGTTTCAGACAAAGCCCTTTTTCTGTTTAGCATGCTGTGGCCTAGCCCAATGGTGGAATTGTAACTGGCTCATGATTTAAAACCACAAACAACGTTCTGAAAGGAACTGAGGATGCTTTCACAATTATCTAGTGGACCTATCAAACTGTTTTCTTGGTTTGGTTCATTTTGACAGGTGTGACCACTCGGACCTGCACCTAACAAAACTGCTGGTCTTGTTCTGCTTCCGGACAGAGCCCTACTTCAATTTGCTGCTGGAGGGAACAACAAATGATGGGAATTCAACACCAGAGCATGTTTTTCTCAGTGGTCTCATAGCATGGGTATACTGTCCTTTTTTCAATGTTTTTCAACATTTTACTTATTTCACTACAGAGGCTTGTGGTTTTCTAGCAGCATAAGCTGCTGTTAAAGGCGGGTCGACCTGATTGGTTCAGTTCAAACTAAAGTGCAATCATAAAAAAGTTGATGCAACAGATGAATCATTATCACCCCTTTTACACCTTGGCACCTCATGTATTTTGAGTATCAGGATTATATCCTGACCAAAGCACATAAAAATGCAAGTGTAAACGCACCCATGATGTATTTAAACCAGATACAAATTCGACCACACAAACCACTTCAGGAGGGGGTCTGAGAGGCTTTTGAGACAGTGAGGCAGTCTAAACACATCTGTCATTTTCAAGACGCATTTCACTACCAAAACCCCTCCCACAACAACCAAAATAGTTGCCGTTCAATAAGTGAATTTCCATATTCCATTCCACACAGCAATCAGATTTCAGTCTCAGTGTAAAAGCATGTGGCTGAAATCTGATCAGGATACAGTCCCAAATACTAGTCACATGAGGCAACCAGGTGTAAACAAAGTCTCTAATTACTCTGATTGTGACGCACGTGAATGTTAACCATTACAATGCCAATAATTATAATTAGCATTTTTTTAACTATTAACAGTGAACTATTAATGCACTGGTGCATCAAATGCAATGTTTCTTTATGTGTCTCTTAATATCTTAAGAGAATACAGCGCAGAAATACGCTTCAAACACGTCCTGTATCTGTAGAGCCTGTCCTTTCGACTGCTTCTTCTGCCAGTATGTCACTCACATCCAGAGTTACGAGGCCATGAAGACGAGCTGACATACTCGTCTCTGCCTCTCGTCATGTTTGACTGATGGATTTATGTGTCTGTTAGCCGCCTCTCATGTGTAATTTGCAGATTTGTGTGTTCTATGGGTTTGTATGAAACTGACCTGTGACTCCCTTAGAAACTCAGAATCTTCTGCCTTTTACTTATACATTCCACTGCTTTTGTGACGTTACGACCCTGGTAAACTCATTATGAGCATCAAAACAATTCGTAATTCGAGTAAAGGGATATTTAACAGGAAATTAAGATTTTTAAACTCTGACTTTAATTTTTCAGGTTTAGGGTCAGAGTATCTCCTCACAAAGTGCCTTATAGTGAGAGTTGAGATTGTTCATTGATATAACACATGTGGATACTATCTAATATGCAAGTGCCTTTAAAGGCAAATTTAAGAAGATATGCAAACATCAAGAAAAATGACCTGAGGGTTAATCTAATTTTAGGAAAACTGTCATAGTATATCAGAACAGTAGGATCTGAAGACAGAGGACAACACAGCTATTTAGCAGTCAGGCTTTAAACACAACACAAAATGAACCACTGTGCCCCCAATCTTTACAGGTAAGCTATTACTTGAAACTCTATACTGTGTTCTTGAGAATCGAGACAGTATTGCAAAACATAACACTGTGATACGTAGATATATCAATATTTTCTTACACCCCTAGTATATGGTATTAAGTTGTATCACCACCATATTTCTGCCAGTTAACTCGACTTTAGCCATTACAGTTTGTAACCAACTCAACCAAATCAAACAGAGACAATGTCCCAAAAGCGAACCCGCTAAGGTAACCAGATTTAAAAACATCCAATAAACCTCTGTATACATGGATATTTATTTAGATCCTGTCCCCTTCCTCATAATGTGGCAAAATTGGGCGAATATTTCTTTATGTTTAGACGATGTGAAAGTAAGCAGGAACCGCCCAAACCTATTGCGCAGCTCTACCACAAACCCAATTGTGACAGCTCTTCAAATCCAATCCTCCTCAGGCTCACAGCCCCAGGCAGAAAAGATTTCTGAATGGATTGAAATGAATGATGCCGTGGCTGTTTCAGATTGTGTGAAATTAAAATCACCAGCACGCACAAACCTCCTGGGAGTCTGCAGGGAGGCATCGCGTTAATCTCTCTGGAGCATTAGGCTGCGGTTTCACAGACTGTTCTTGGCTAATCGTAATCATCCCAAAAACGCTGAAATCCAACTTAAAGCTCTTAGGAGCAGGCTACGAAACTGTTTAACCAGAGACTGATGCCCTAATGCTGCCACATTTTGTGAGGATGATAAATAGTCCCGACCTCTGAAATCACTTCATGCTGTAATCGAGTCTTCATACTTTTATTCTGAGATCAGTGGCCTAACGCCCCTGATACAACCCACAGAATGAGTGTGAATCTCTCTGTAAACATACTTGTTAGATTAACACTGAGCGCCATGTTTCTACAGCGCTCGCTTCTTCAAACCTGTGGCTTACGCCTTCTTGCGACCTCTGCTGCCATGCTCTCTCACGAAGTGTGCCAACAAACTAAAGCTTCCGGGCGAAACCGCCCTAAAACAACACCAGTAATCTCCCCCAATCCACTTCTTCACTAATACCTTTTCTGGCCTGAACACTGAGAAATGCTGGCACTTTTCCCTGATCCAAAGAGCTGCCATTTCTCAAGACAAAAAAATAATCCTTTTACTGTTTATTTAAACTTCAAACAGATTTAAAAGATTAAAACAGACCACACATAATATGGACCAAAAGAATGCCCACAAGATATGGCTTGAAATCAGGGAAATATTGGACAATGGAGTTGCATCATCGTCGCTTTTTGAACGTTAATCTCATTACGAATTGGAAATACAACCAGCCAGTGGTGCTGACATCACGATTGCTGCCAGAGCCTGGTGCACGGCCAACCTGTGAGGCCGGATTGAGGCTCATTTTCCAGATACTTTAATCAAACTCTTTCCTCAAATGAACCTGGCCCTTGGCGACCTTGTGGACTTTGCTTGTTTATTAGGAACAAATAACCAATTCTAATTCTTGTGCTTCTTCAGAAAGACCCTCAGAAGGGTCAACCAAGCTTTTGAGACATTTCCAATTTCCATCCATCCATCCATCCAACTGTCCATCTTCTTATCCACTTCTTCCTGGTCAGGGCCACAGTGGGTTCAGAGCCTACCTGAAATCATTGGGCGCAAAGCGGAAACACCCCCTGCACAGGCTGCCGGTGCACTGCAGGGTACCACACACACATCCATACCTAATTTAGCATAGCCAATTTACCTGCCGAGCACAGACACAGGGAGAACATACCAAACTCCCCGCAAACAGAAACCAGAGCGAAGACTGAACCCACAAACACTACCTGATTGCGCCACTGTGCCGCAGTGTGTGGGCCAGGGACCCCTTCCACAGTTTGTTTTACTGAGGGGTTTGAGTTTCAGGCCTGGAGAGTCCCCACCACAGAACTCACATCTCTCTCTCTCTTTCCGCTCTCCAAACCACACATCAGTAATACTCTAATCACGCCTGAGACTGCCCACACAGAGCCACAAAAACATACACGAGCAGCTCTTCACCCAGGCCAGTACAGAAAAGCTAAAATCAATAAACCTAATATTCTTAACATGACCCCCAGCAACCTTGGCAGTCCTGGGCATTCATTAGGGTTTGTCTTTAAGGGGGCGGGGGGGGCTAGGATGGTGAGCTCAGTCAGGCTTGGGGCTGGATTTCCTCTGGATTGGA